>NC_090874.1:7725003-7775003 GCF_036669935.1 Montipora foliosa
CCATAGTAACTATGCCTACACTAATGGACACGTCATCAGTCAAAACTTTATAGCTCCCGCCGGAAATTGCTCAATGTTTAATTTTCGTTGCATCTTTCAATTTCTTATTTGGCTTCGTCAATGCCTGCGGTTTCTCTATCTTGCACCGAAGTTCAATCTACGATCATTGTAGATTTCGCAGCCTGAGACCGAGGAGGACGCTGGATCCGCCTGTTGATTGTGGTTTTTAATACTAGCGCCTGCAGTGTCCTCAAGTTCTTCCAGCGGATGCAAGTGCACGCCGAATCTTTCGGCGTCTTTCGCGTCTTGAACGAAAACCGTCGCAACGCTCATTGATTATTTGTGGGCATCATACTTCCCTCCTTGAACGTAACTGTTGATCCTTTCCATTCACGAAAATCAACATTCTTTCAGTATATCTGACCAAACCTTCCTTCATTCAATCCAACGGCGATTTGGCCTCTTATGCCAATCATGCTCCAGTCCAGTCACAATCTAGCCTGCTTGCAGTCGGTAAAGGGTGCTGTTATCGCGAAACATATACTAGTGTATCTAACAGATAGTAATGCTGCAGAACATTCTGTTTCTACTGATTCCTGTACACTTCTTTTAAAAGAAACTTGTTTTTCCGGCCTAGGCTGAATTCATGTTCTTATTTTTCTTCCGATTTTAGGCTGAAAATATATATTCTTAAATTCTTAAATAACATTTCCGTTTTAGAATGTATTGGGGTATTGCAAGTGTTTGGTGTCTAGATCTGCATCGCGTTACAATGTGAACGTGCTCCATCGCTTTTCGTTGCAATCAGCGAGGTCAAGATGTCACGTCTGACGACACTTGGCCGTTGTGGCGGCTTTAAAAAGTGCATTTCGCACAGAAACACCGTGATGGAAACGAAAGTACTCGACTTCGTTTCAACTTCGTTTTATAGAGAAAGAAATAATCTTATACGGTTAAGTTAAAAACGTATAATTGTATTGTATTTGCAAATTTTTATCACACAAAATACATCGTTATTTCAGCATCGGGTTTATTCCTAAAATGTTCTTAAAATTTCGCAAATTTCAGTGTCGATATTCTTATAAAATATATTGTTATTAAAAAAAAGAGTGTAGCATTGGTAAGCAAAGCAGCGGTGCATAGAAGTGAGTAAGGCACAAGGTATTTTTCCTTGTGGTAATCGAACTGTGAACTAAAGCCATAAGATTAATACACTGAAGGAGGTCACATGGAGAACTCCTACAAATGGCCTATTATTTCACTTAGTTGTGTTATCATTGCTGGGCAGTTAGTTTCTTTATCTCTCTTTCAGGGTACGGTCATTTCGCCCCTAGAACTTTGTTTGGTCGCCTCTTCTGTATGCTGTACGCGCTATTTGGGATACCGATCACGTGGTTAATGCTCACATCACTCGGAAGGAAAATAGTGGAGAACATTGGCCTGGCATTACAAAACAGAGGACGGCACCCCGAGAACAAATTGTACAATGTATGTTGCTTATTAATTGCCATGGCGCTGGCTACATTCGTCATGACTGTTATCGCGTTGGTTGGCTTGTTTGCTGAAAACTGGACATTCTTCGAAGGCATCTATTTTGCCTTTATTAGTTTAACAACTATAGGATTCGGGGATTATGTCCCAACGCATCCGAACTTTGATCCCAAGAAAAAGGAACGTTCTTCTTTCGCCATATCCTTGTTTATTTTATTTTGCTTTTTGTTGTTTTCGTTTGGACTTGCAGTAAATTCAAGCGTTTTACTGTCGATAACAAAGATTATGGAAGACAAAACAATCTTCGGCTTTCAATCAATATATAGTAGCGAGACTGACGAAGACGACACAGAAGAAGAAGTGCATAGGCAAGCATCGCCGAACGAGTAACGAAACTGAAGCCACAAATTAGAAAAATAAGTCATTTATAGCTCCAAAGAGAATATTGAAAAAATTGTCCAGTTGAAACAATGAAAATAAAAAGATAAATATCGCGTAGTGTCCTGTTATGTCTCAGTGTCAACTTCCTCTTGCCGCTGTTGCTCTTCCTGTTCCGTGTTCAAAGCACTAAGGTAGTGCTGGTTAGCACTGAGGTTATCAAAGCATCTTAAGTTGGAAGACGCAATTGTATTAAGAGAAGATAAGGATTTGGCATTTGTCAAAATGGTGCCTAGTTCCCAGAGCTTTTCGCCAAAAAGCCCTGGGAACGAGGTTGTGATAGTCTCTCCGACTCTTCAATGTCCCCTACCAATCTTTCACATAAAATTTTATAAAAACGAGGTTTTAATTGTCCGTCGAGATTATAGGCGATAGGTCAAAAAACCTCCCGCCACTTTTCCAACTCGGCCAATGAGAAGAAAAACTAAAACTAATCGCTTTTCTAATCGCGATTGCTTTGGCTTTTTAGTGGGTCGCCATGCTGTTTACACGTTTTGCTATTAGTCAATAATCATTTTGGTTTATGGCTAACGACCCTCCGGTACAAACAGAGAAAAACATCAGGGATCTTCATTTAAATTAACGACGGCGGCTACGACACCGAAAATCCCACTTCATTTGACCAATGAAAATGTTGGTTTCTGTTGTTGCCGTGACAATCGCTTTCCCGCAAAATCCCTTTTTATTGACTAAAACGGATGACTGATCATAACTTCTCACTTGTCAGTCATATGTTCTTGCAGAACAACCTAGGGCGATAAACTTCCCCTGCGCAGTGGCAAATCAAACTTGTACCCAGGTTCAACTTGTTTGCTGCTCCGAAGTTAGCTTTGCTATCTGTTGGAGAGACTGGAGAGAACATCTTCTTTTCACGGTCAACCACATTAAAAAGATACTTGCGCTGAGAAGCGAGGATTAATCACCCAGCGAATTAGCTCCCCTTCTCCCAGTCGAACAACCCAGGATCTGAACAATCTCATAGAAAAAGTAAAAATAAATACAGACGAAGTAAAAAGAAGCGCGGAGAGAAAAAGAGGGGGTGATAGGAAAAAAATTTTCTTGGAACTACAGTTGTCGGAAAAAACATCCTCCATCCGTCCCGTGTATTTCATTCACATGAATTTACCTTAATGTCTCCTCAATCTTCATTTCCCAAGCCACACGATGACTGCGCGAAGAAAAGTTCGTTGTGAACGAGCGTTCGTCTGTTCATTGAGCTCTTACGAACAAAATGATTTTGGTAGTGCTAAATATTAGTTCCGTTATCATGCGATTAAAAGGATGTCACTTGGCGGAATGATAAGACAATTCGACTCAAAGTCCGGAAAGTGGCCAATACAAGAAATGCAGTGTTTTGAAGTGCGTGTCTATGAAAGACAAATAGGGCATATTCATGTGAATCACAAAGACAAAAGTGCTGACTTGTCCGGTACTTTGTGACTTGCAGCTGGGCCGTGATTTTCAGCAAATCCATCGCTGTCCGTGTCTCTTTCAGTTCTAGCCGAAGGGAAGCAACATTTACGACCACTGCGGCCATGGGCATGAAAAGACTGAAAATTTATATTTTATCTTGTCACACCAAGGGTGAATAACGAATTTAGATTTAGATTTATCGTTTTAGTTTCTTCTCGTACTCAGTTTCGGTCATATGTCAATTCCACTTTCGCCGTGTGTAAATTATCCGTTCGTTGTAACTTCAACATGATTTTCTCGACATAATTTAAGTTACAAATACTGCCGAAGATTGTTGTGGTAACGTATTGTCTTTCGTGTGCTTCCTCAAAATTTAATTTACTTTTTCGGAGACGTTCTTGATAATATATATAGGCTGTTATAGGTTGTTACGTTTGGGAACAAGAAACTGTGAAAGCCTTTATCGGAAGCGACGCTCTTAAGAGTAATTGGAAATTCTTACTATGATGTAAACAATCAAATTGAAATCTACTTAGTGCATTTCTGGGCCGGGAATGTTGTTTGCTGGGCAATATGATGCGGTTTTCTCGTGTCTACAGGTGAAATCCAAGTACGAAATCTCGAAAATAAAGCCCGCAGTGTTGCATAATTATCGCAAGTCTATAACTTGAACGGCAAAGTTCAAACAGAAACCTCGTTTATCTAGTGCCAAGGTATTTCTTTCACGTTTTGTAAATTTCTTTTGCGTTGCAAAGTTTTTTTGACAAAGATTTCTTATCCTCAAGGTCAAAATTGTAGTATCGATTTTGTGGTGATATAATCGAGGAAAGTGTCTAATTCAGACGTCTATCTCCAGACTTTGGCTGATCTAAACGGAAAACAGTTTCGACGGCTCAAAGAGCCGGGCCTCGATATTATCTTTAGCTTTTATAAGTGTTTCTTTCTTTTTATTATTTACGGAATATTTAAATCATCCTTTCTCGGTTTTCACTTTATTATTATATATAGTTCGAGTCACTTAAAATCTCAATATGAAGATTGGTCGAGAAAAGCAATTTCGTAAACTATATATTACACCCGCAGGACAAATCATCAAATTGCCAGCAAGTAGGCAACTGAGAAAATCAGCATAAAACGGCAATTAATTGTCGAGATGATCGTAAATGTCCTTGGTAACTCATTTCCGAAGGCCTCTTTCTACAGTTTAATTCAGATACGAAGGGGGCAACTCGCTGCTCGCTTCGTTCTTAATGAGCTATGCAGTAAACTGTATTCTTTGAGGCCTGTCTTTCAAATCATAGCTCAACAAACGCTAAAGCCGCACCGGCTTTTACGATGCGGCTATGAATTTATCTTCATAATGTTGCCACTTTTTCGTCAAGAAATTCAAAACTCATTGTCGATATTGCGGAGCGTGGGCATCACAAGCATGCGCAATTCGGAACTAGTTAGTTCCGACCGCCGGCCGGTAATTATGCTTCCCAACCCCGGGGTTGTTAATTGGGTCATAAATATAATTCCTTGTAGTTCTGAAGTTTCCTGCATTCAATCGTATCACACAAAAGTTTGAACATCTCCTCGAGGTCATTTAATTGCACGAGCGAAAATAACTCATAGGGAAAGACCCGGTGAAAGCAAAGAACCTGCTGGGATTATTAGAACGCGAACTTTTGTGCTTTTTCACAAAGTGTTTAGTTGTGATTTACGGCCATGTAGGCATCCCAGCCTGAAAGAGCGGGGTCATAAAGCTGTCGACACACACGGCCACAAAGACTTCAGTGAAGCGAAAAGAGGGCACCTTAGATTACCCTCCACGGAAAGGGAATGTGGCTGGCAGAAGGGCACAGAAATTTTGTCATACAAATTGCGATGTTCCTGGCATATATCTTTTTAGGAGCGATCGTCTTTCAAGCCTTGGAGTCACGGAACGAAGAAGAGGAACGAAAATCAATGTTGACAGCCCGGAATCACTTCCAACAAAAGTATAATATTTCCCAGGCTGACATGCAGGTCTTCGTCAACAAAATTGAGGATATTGTCGACCACGGATTTAGCCAGCACTGGATGAAAAGATGGACTATACTCGGTTCTCTTTTCTTTGCCGGAACTGTTGTTACAACGATTGGTAAGAAAAATTATTTTTTTGTCAATAAATTCATTTTTGCTAAATTCTAAGCCTTCGTAGGGTCTCAAATTTGCTTAAAAATTGTTTTCATCTGAAGAAATCCTGTTTCTTACAATATTCTGACTCTTTCTCTTTCTTGCATCGTTTCGATTCTTGATTAAAAATACATTATTTTCTATTTAACTGTTTATTCAACAGAGGACTTTAATCAAATGGAGTTTCCAACTGCGAGCGAAACCGTCAGTTTAGCGACTTCCTTGCGTCTTCCATGTTTCCAGCGCAATTGGCATTGTTATAAAATGCAGCTGTTGTTTTAGCAGATACGCGTCAAAAAGAAATACGATTTCTCGACGACAACAGAGACCAAATAATGGAATTTGATTGAAGAACGATAAAATAAAGGTACTAAATTTTCAAGTTTGAAAATTTCCAATATCCAGATGAGAGGATTGCTGTATAGAATATTTTTTTTAAAAAGGAACTTGATCAACACATTTTCCACGCTTTTGTGATATTTAGGGAAATCTACAATTATGAAAACACCACTCACTTCGCAACTTGGAAAATGGCTTATCTTGAATACTACAGTTAAGGTCTCAATTCATTTGACAAAGCAGCTGTTTTTTTCAAGGCTTGAAAAGAAAAATATAAGCTCGGGAAACTCATATCTTAATTCCACCTCTGCACGCGGACCAGTTAAGATAAACAAAATTTACACTCTACATTCAACAGTATCTTCCGCGATTACTCCCTAAGATTGTATTGCATGATAACACCTAGACTAACTGCCCAAAGAGAATTTCATGATCGACGTATTTTTCAACTTTTTTTAAAAGAAGTCTGAGCAGTTAGGTTCAGTGACCTTTGTGGCAGTTTACGGCCTTTTCCTCGGCTTGAAACCGCTTCAGGAATATATTCGTGTCAGAAAATAGTTTCCATAGATAACCCGAGATGAGCAAACAATTTTACATATTTCAGCTACCTTCTGTTCATTCTTTTCCAATCGGACCTCGAAACTTTCAATATGCTTCTTGTAAGTAACTCGAGAAACGTGAATGATTTTCACACTAAGGAAAGAATTGTCTTTGTTTAGGAACAAAATAATTCCTAATCTGGCTTTGCATGGATATTGATTTCTATTAAGTTTATTGCCAGCAAACAATTCAATTGAACGATCATTTGAAAAGATATGTTTTGTGAACAGTCTTGCGAAATTTTAATCAATAATTTTAAAGTTATTCGGAAATGCGGGAAACAATACTATCTATTTAAATGCAAAAAGCAAATAATTTACATTTTGAATTCAAAACCAGCTCGTTTGCTTTACAATAGATATGATTTTATCATCCAACAACCCTCCGAGTTTGTTTGGTCCTTGACAAAAAGCCGGCAGACCGTGACCAAACAAAGCGATCCAATCTCTCGTAAGTGAGAGAGCTAGTTAACCAATTGCAATAGAGGGGACGTTGGGATTTTCGGTTTTTCGGTTTTGGCCATTTTTTTAGGCTGGTTTTTCGGTTTTTGTGTCTCTTACGGTTTCGGGTTTTCCCTTTTTTTAGCATTTGGTTTTCGGTTTTCGGCCAAGATACAAGCGGTTTTTCGGATTCGGTATCCAACGCGGTTTTCGGTTTTGCCTGTACGGTTTCGATCTGGTTTCCGGTTTCCTCATCGAGAGCGCGTGCCGCGAGAGTTCTCAAACTCCAAACGCAGACGTCAAGTCAAGGACTTTTTTCTCTTACCACAGTAAACGTCAGGCTATTAAAGTTCCCGATGACCACCAAAAAGGTAAATTAACTGGGAAATTTTATGTTAGACCATTTTACAGTCAATACAGGTCGTAGGTCGACTGATTGTTGCAAGATTTCAATCGAATCTCTGAATTCACGTCTAGATTCTCAAAATTATTGATTTTCGATTGTAGTCTATAGGATAGCTCTTTGTGACTGCGAAATCCCTAATTTAAACACAGACTAGAGGATATGCCTGATACAGGATACGGGTCTGTAAACTTTCGGTTTTGATGGTTTTGTATTTGGTTTTCGGTTTCGATCGAAATTCAATTCGGTTTTTCGGTTTTGGGCGAATTTTTGTGCGGTTTTTCGGTTTCTAACAGACCCCAATGCTCCCCTTCGCAATGGGACCCTCGGTGCGTTTGACATAGCAAAAACAATATGAACTCAATTAAAACGTAAAACATGACCTGTATATTTAAGAAAGATGTAATTCAAGTCAACATATGTAAAACTCATTTCCGAATCATTTGTTATCGGGTTTGTAAAGCATTACTCGACAATGTACACGAGGAAGCGGAAATTTTTGACGTATTTTGAATTTGACTCGGGTTAAAACAATTAAATTCTTTTTTTTTTTCTAAACATGCTCTTTACTCGATTAGCTTAAATCCGGGTTACAATTCGCTCTGACGAAGGGCAACTTCACAATTTCTTTACAGTGGTCAATTTACAACATCAACGAATGAGAGAAGCCGATCTACCCGCTTAGCATTTCAAATATACATTCATTTCGTTCATCAACTAGGTTGATAAAGCCATTTCTGTGTCTCACCGATTCTCCACCGACAAAGGAAGCACAGATTCTTTAAAGACTAAACCCCCTTTTTTACATCTTTGTGTTGCTTCAGATATGTTTTTTAAAGCAGAAATTCAAAATGGGCAGGAAAAAACCCCCCACTAAGATATCACTTAACATGATAAATAGAAAAGCCACGCAGCACTTTATTCTCCTGCGTGGGATAATTGGAGACATAATAGAAATAAAATGGTTGAGTTTCGAGCAGCGTGGTCCTTGTGCACGGTTTAAAATCGCCATCAGATCCATGACAGATGTGTCATTTGAAAGGGATTAACAAGGCAGCAATAACTCATAACTAAGTCGATATCCACACAGCGATCAGCTTGTGACCTTTCCATTCATAAGCTGACTATTTGCGCTTGTTTTCAATACATTTTGACAGCAAAAGCACAAACAGTAGGAAATGAAAATTATTCCAGTTTCTAAAGCTCATATGAATCAGTGTCAATCCTGATTTCCACAACTTATACTGAAGTCACGTGTTATTTTTTCCAAAATAGAATGGGAACTAGTTAGAAGTAAAAAGCTCCAGGTCTATCATCAAATTCCCATAAGTGATGTAAAAAGGAGTGTATGACAGCCAGTAAGGAGAATAAACAATCGGATCTTGGGAGTTAAAGGGTTAATTCTAAGTTTCAACTAGTTTGTGCTAAGATAAAAAATGGCACGAAAAAAATGCTTTGTGGAAAATATTTTTTTTATTCTAGGACTAAAAAAACGTACCGTCTCTCCCACAAATTATTGGGGTAACTACAAATTAATTCCGTCAATCATGCAATCATGACATGACCCACAGGGGCCTTTGATGATGCTTATACCTTTGTCACAAATTTCACCGTCAACTGCATGTAATGATTCTCACTGTATTAATTCCTTTTAAAACCAGGTTACGGTCACGTGACTCCCTGCACCAACGCAGGTCGGATATTTTGCATACTGTACGCCTTGGTTGGAATACCATTGACATGGCTCATGTTATCAACGTTGGCAAAGTACATAAATGAGTGGATCGGCCACGCACTCAAATGCTGCTACGAACGGGTTCTCAAACGAAAGCCAACAGGAATCGGGATAAAGACAGCTTCAATTACACTGATGATAAGCATACTCATGATTTTAATTATAGCACTGTTTGGCTGTTATCTCGAAGGATGGCGATATTTAGACGGCGTGTACTTCGGATTTATAACCCTCACGACAATTGGTTTCGGCGATTTTGTCCCACTGCACCCCTCCCCTAATCGCGACCCATCGGGTTATCCCGCCCACGTGTTAATATTTACGATCATGAGCATTATCTACTTCACCATAGGCTTAGCCATCGTATCCAGTGTGTTGTTGTCCATAAGAAATGCCATGGAAGAGAAGTCTTTAAACGGATTTCACATGCTAAAAGATACTGGAGAAGACTAGAGGGGCTCAGACTGTTGATAATTGACTTTCAACATAACAACGAAGAAGTACTATTTCCTTAACGAGAGCGAGTGTTTCATCGGGGTATTCAAACACCGAGAAACAAATGAAATCACAAGGCCGTAGGCCGAGAGCTTTTATTGTTTCGAGGTGTTTGGATTCCCCGATGAAACACGAAGCACGAGTTTTGGAAATAACTTCTCATGATCACTCTCAAACAAATCATAAACAAAGACTTAAAATTAGAATTGTTTGCTATCTAACATCCCTTCCTGGATAATTTCAATATCAAAGATGTTTTTCACCGGCTTAATTAATTTGCATTTATGATGCGATTTGATTTATTCTGAGATGTAAAAGTTGCATTTACAAGTTCTGTTGTTGTTTAGTCCAGGATGTATACCGCAACAAAGTCTTTCGAGAGATTTCGGGAGCCGAAAAGTGTGGTGGATGAGAAGAAAAGTGTTGATAACGCAGTACCGAAATCAACAGCTTATAAAACCAAATGGTCGTGTAAGGTTTTCGAGGAATGGAAACAGAATCGATTAGTAAAGTCCTGTATTTTGGAACCCGGCGGCTTTTTTACCACGAAAGACTTTGAAGAGGGAGTACAAACTTTGGACGGCCATTACAGAGATATCTGTAATAAATATTCATTGATTTTGTGCAAGTTGTCATTGTGCATATTTTAGTGGTATATACCACTTTCACTGGAGAGTGGTATATTGTTTTTCATTGGGTATCCAAACACATGCACGTGATGTGGTATACATGCAGTGCTTTGTGACAGTTGACTTTATGAATTATTAATGAGTTTGAGAAATGACAATTACAAGTGACACACAAATGAAATTAAAACCCGCACACAAAATTAAATTGCAGTTGAATATGGATATGTTATCGACACAATTGCAATTAGGGTAGACTTTCATATACCAGACTAAAATGGCGGAGGACAAAAGAACCATTGTTATTCCAATTAGGGTTTGCTAATTAGGTATTGTTATGTTCGCTTTGTTCTTTTGTTTTATGGACATTAATTATTTCAGATTTGGTCTTATTGAAAGACCAGCCTGCAATTAACAGATTTTTACTTCGATTTTCAAATAGTTTTTCCATACCTCTGTGTTCCATTCTTGTCAATGCTGCAATGTAATGGCAATTTCCTCCCCAAGGTCTTCTCTGTTTTCAACATGGCAACTAGCCATTGATGTAATGTCCAGGTTTTGTAGCAATCTCAGCAATCCTATTATGAATTCACTCCAGACCAACTTGGTGTTTGCAGAAATGTATCCCGAATGTTCTTTATGATTTGAATTTTGTTTTAATATTCACTTAAAAATGGCCAGACTGAAGTGTACTCCCTGCTCACCTTCTCTGAAGAGGAACAAAGTAAAAAACTATTACTAATATTTTAACATAAAGTTAAAGTTAATTGATGATGCCAAGCAATAACATTTGTGAGTCCAGACCCTTTGGATTAACCTTGTTCAGGCAATTTCCTAATTTTGAAGCAAAAATTGCTCTTACACATTTATATTATTATCATTATCATCATCATCATCATCATCATCATCATCATCATCATCATCATTATTATCATTATTATTATTTGTCATCTCACAGCTAAACTGATTTTAAAAAGCTGGTAATGTTCAACTGAAGATCAAGTTGCAACGTGCAACCTTAGGGTGCGTTCAATTGACCATATTCCGGAATAGGAATATGTGAAAGAGAAGTAAGAAATCCTTTGTTTTTACAGAGATTCACATTAAAAACACCTGCTAACATACTATTTTAAACATATCTTTATTATCCTTGTTGCTTCAAAATGCCAGACATACCGTTTTAAATCATCACTCGCATATTCTTATTCCGGAATAGGGTCAATTGAAGTTACACACCCTTAGATGTTCAGTGCATTTCCCAAATTCCTAACTGTTCCTAGGAGGCAGGTCTTTTGGAGGGTTCCAAAGTTCAGATTTCCATTCACACATCATTATTATTATTATTATTATTATTATTATTATTATTATTATTATTATTATTATTATTATTATTATTATTATTATTATTATTATTAAAACAGCTCTGTTGTGCTTCATAATAGTCTCTTTTTTAATTATTATTATTATTATTAGTAGCAGCAGCAGCAGCAGCAGCAGCAGCAGTAGTAGTAGTAGTAGTAGTAGTAGTAGTAGTAGTAGTAGTAGTAGTAGTAGTAGTAGTAGTATAATACTTATGATGTATCACTTCACTTTCCCAGTGAACTGTTGGCAGTTGTAAAGCGGTAAATTTTAGCCTCTACAACTGCCATTACCAGCATGATTCAATGACCAGTCTAACTCACATCCTTGTCTACCAGTATGTGATGCTAAAAAATATAACACGAAATCTTGCAGACCCTCATAAACCAGGTTAATCCAAGGCTATCTAGTTCTGGGACCCCTTTGACTTTGGTGAGATTGGAGAACCAACACATTATGTTACAGTACACCGCAGAAAAAAGAAAAACAAATAATTTGCAAGGAAAGTGAACAGAATAGAACAGAATTTTAAGGACTTAGTGAGTCCTTACACTACTGTATAAGGAATGTGATATCCACGGCATTAAGGCAATGAAATTATCACATTAGAGTTTTTTTTTATCTCATCACTGAACAACAACAAAAGATGGGAGCAGATCAAGGGAAATTAGGCACTGCTCAAGCCTAGAAGCAGTCAAAGGACATTTTCCACCAGCATAATTTGTACAATAAATTTGAAGGAGCAGTCCCTTTGCTGGTAAACTGTAGAGTCCAGGAATTATTAATCCTACTACTCCATCATATTCCATGTACAGCTGAGTAAGGTATTGTTTCATCACGAAACCATTGATCATAAAAACCAATATCAAGTTGTTGAGCAGAACTTATCAACTGGTGAAGAAATAATTATTAATTATTAGTATCACCCAACTAGTGGACTAATGCAAATCCTGCATTTTGATTGGCTATGCTACTAGAGGACTATTATTAATAGTCCTCGAGTAGCGAAAAGTATGACGCTTTCTTTCGTTTTATTCCCAAATAAATATTTCTTTAACTTGCATTTGCTAACTTTATTGTTGCCTTTTCTGTCCGACTAGTTGGGTTAAACTAAAACAATTAGACCCCTCGCCCTCAAGGGCCACGTGTCTATAGCCCATTCAGCTTCGCCTCATGGGCTATTGACCTGTAGCCCTTGCGGTCTACGGGTCTAATTGTTAATTATTAGTAGTAGTATGGAATAAAATACAAATTGTGGCGATAAACATTGTCAAGCAACGATGGCCGAAGAACAAGAGTTTATATGGACGTTAACTAAAAACCACGTCTGCGTTGCAGATGATAATAAAAACCCAGGGTTTTATTAGTCTGTGATTCTATGCCCTCGGTGACCACGTGACCTTACTGTTTCAGGTTTCATTTGTGCAATATTTATTGTACAAAGTAAACACATTTTGGAATTAACGAGGTGAGACTTTGTCGTGTTCGATCCAACAAGACAAGACTCCTTTGCACTCTGGGGACAGAATAAGTTCGTCTGCCACGCTGCAGGCTAAGGACCTCTCTGAAAAGCAAGCAACTGATTATGCTATTAAAATGAATTGAAACTATATCATGAACGGTACTTTAAGTGACATTCTGACCTGCAACCTCCCACGTACTTACACGCTCCGGTGAGATACCTTCATTCAAACACTCCCATGTGGAAGAAAGGGGCTCATGGTTCGCCGGTGTATGACGACTTGACTGACAGCGGAAGTGCAGATTTATTTTTAAGTCAAATGCCATTGAACGCTGTATGCTTAGACCAACATCATCCCCAGTCATAGATACTCTGTGCCTTGCACATTTTGCTGCTTATTACCCGTGATGAGGACCATAAAAAGAATGACAAGAAACATCTGACTCTCAGCCACAAGTTCTTACTGACGAGTCACAGCACAAGCGTCCCAAGCTCACAACGCGATTTTGCAATGCATAACTATTATGTTACGGGACAGATTTTGTGAACACAGCTTCAACGTTTTAACTTCTTTTTTCTGGAACTTCAGCACTCTGCCGTTGCCGGCAGCCAACTCTGTCAGTCTAGCTCTCTCTCAAACTACCAAAAACTGGCGTTTATATATGCTCTAGTTTAGCTAGGATTGGTTAACTGCGGGCAATACAGTTCTTTTGAAGAATAAAGGACAGTGAGATAACAGCCTGGGCGTAAGATTACGTGCCTCGGGGGTAGCACCTGAACTAGCCGAATAAATCAATGTTACAAAAGTTACAAGGTTCTCTTGAGTAAAATACTTTCCAAAGAGCTTAAAAAGTAACACAAACGTGATCCTAAAACTCTCAGCAATAATAAAGGAAACGCTTGTGGTAAATACTTGTGGTAGACACTTCAGCCTAGCTAAATTTGAATTAATTAAATTGTTGGATAAACTGATAGCAACGGAAACCCAAGTTTCCGCGGTCCTTTACACTAACCCGTGCGGGGTGACCGCGGGAAAGCGAACGCTACACATAACTACGCTAAAATAACTAACATGGGCGGTCTTTAATACCATAATACTAAGAGTTAACAATTAAGTTAAGTTGATAAAAAAGGTATTTTTCTTGCAATAAACTTTCCCAACCTCAAATATGTTGTTCACTTCTGTTTTGAGTCGATTCATAAGCCATTTTAAGGCCTTTTTGTCGATATAGTGAAATCAGTACTCGATTATACCGTCTTAATTAAACCAAGCGAAGGCTCCACACTCGTAACCTCCGAGAACCAAATATAACCCCACAATTGAAATCCCTTCACAAGCAAAAGTCAATCCCGATAAAATTAACATTTGCATATAGCCCAACGACATTCACTTCACATACATATTATTTTAGCACTCGTAAGAGTAGTGAAGAACAAGAAAATTTAAGAAAAGTTCAGCTGTTTTGCAATCGTTTCGTCCATGAATGAGGATTTGGGAAAACTTTTATTTCCGCAGTGAGTAAGAATAAAAAACCCAGCAACTCCGCTTTTAGGCTTGCCTAAGAAGATCATGAAAGGAATACCGGAGAGAAAGCAGGAAATCATTCAAAAACAAACTTTTATACAGTAAGAAGAAGCAGTTTTCAATGTGAATATTCCAAGAGATATAGAGTTTGTTTAACTTAAGTAATCTACAAATATAAACCTCGGTATTCTTTTATTTAAATTATATTGTTCTCTTCACAAGAAAAACTGACGAGAGGCCACGCAAATGATTTCTACAAGAAAAAGGGCGAGAAAACAAATACCTCATTTAGCGAACTTTTTATGACCGCGATTCAGCCATTCATTTGATGAGGGCCAGTCTCGTGCTTCTCAAGTAGCCTCCATCATGCCCAAAAGAACTCTGGGTAATTCTGCCATTCCATGACAAGGGAAGACACTCGACTGTCATTTCATAGCTTTTTTTATGAGTGTCGGGCCACCCAGTCCTACCAGCAAAACACAGCATCGATTGAAGTTTTTAGCTTTCAAAACTTGCCCAAATTGTATCGGTAGGTCATAGAATTCGTCCACAGAAAGGCCAGAGAGACAACTTCACTCGTGAACCACCATGTTTACAACAGAGCATTTTAGGCGTCCTAGTCTGCATGAAACCATCTCTCACCTCTGGCTCGAGAAGACCAGATCCACAGACACCGTGACTTTAACATCTTCAGTTCCCACGGCCTGCTTCCGTCTGACCTTGTAGCTCAGTCGGCAGAGCAGCGGTGATCTAGCCCGAAGGTCGTGGGTTCAATTTCCATCCTAATCAGAGTTTTTCTCTGTCCTTGTGTGGACCCATTTCCATCAGTAGGGCTAACGTTCACATGGTTCATATGGGGTGGAAACTTAGCACTTCACATTACACTCCAATCAGTATAAAAGTGTAGTAAATTCGCTTACTTGACTGCAATTTCACAGTCAAACGTCAAACAAAGCAACTCACACAAAAAGCCTATAAATGTGATTGTTGAAATATGTCAGAATCTCTGTCAAGACGGAATTGCAAACGTTTTCAGGCCTTCTTCCTTTTTTAGCTAGTTTTCAAAATATGTGAGGCATCGAGGCATACGAAGCATATAAGCTTATTAAAGAAGGAAAACATTAAGCTTACCTGAAAGCTAACCGTTGTAAAAAAGTGTTTTGCCTCTCTTTCTATTTCTCTCAGCTTTACGTTGGGTCTCAGCGAAATTTTCTCTTCTTCACCTTCCTCGGATTTTCTCGAGGATTTCTTCGCTTATAAATTTCTCAAATTTTGTCGCCTCTTTTCTCGTGCTCTTTCCTGCTCTTTGCTTGTCACTAATACGATTTCCCGCCAGAAAAACGCGGGTTGCCAAATGCAACGCTGCCACGCGATTTCCCGCCAAGGAAAATTTCCCGAATACTCCAGTCCCCAGAGGCTGTCCTGCCTCCCCACCTCCACCCCGACAGTCTGTACGGGCGGACGGGCGTACATGACGTCATAACCAAAATTTCTCGCATGGATAGATTTCCCAAAAAATCTTACCCATGGTGCTCCGCTTGCGTGCTTCGCGCGCCTGAGTTCGTTATTAATCAGTACAACTGACTCGAATGTAAACCATTTTTCCTTGCAACCCGCACTTTTTTGGTGTCAATTATCCTTTCTCACTTACTGTTACTGCATTCACGATGTAAGGAGAGATTTATCAGCCCGAGAACCATAAGGCACGAATGGTTCAGGGGCCCGGGGCCGATTAATTTCTCCCTCTCTGAATCGAAAGTAGAACGGGGGACCCCAAACAGAGTTTTTGGTTTTTGCTTTTGTTTTTTTTTTTTTTTTACAAATACGCATGCGTCCTGTACGTACTATTGTGTGATTGGTAGTGTGCTTACCACATGAAGAAACGCAATAAAAAAAATTTGAAAGTATAGACCATCCTTTTTTTCTTATTTATATTCTAATAGAGGAGCTACGCCGGTATAGTCAAGGGGTTAATTAACCACGAATGGTTCGGAGGCCGATTATTATTGGACTCGAAGGATCATTTACATATTATTTGTCTATTTCAACTTTATAAAAACCATAGGCAGCCCAAGCTCACGTCACTACAGACAGCCGGCGTTGAGAATTTGAACGCGTTATAAGACTTTGTATGGGAAATAAAATACAGTCGATTATGAAGCCTAAAAAATGCTCAATTTAACGTTCAATCATTTTCAAAATGACTCACCTCTGGGGTATTCTTGTGCCTTTTGGAGCTTATTTTACAGTTTCGGGAAGTCCGTGTTTTCAATGTTCTAAGACGAAGTCAAGGCTGCACTCTAAGATTTCGACCGTAGTCAGCTCAGAGGCGGTTTGCGACTCGAAAATCCATCCCAGCCAAGATTTTTTCAGGCAAAGCTAAAGCCACATCATTTGCGAACCTCCGTGAATGTTTTGTCGTCAAAAATCCGGCCCCACGCACTTGGCTGGAAATGAGCATTTTCTGCTTCGATTCCACGATAGCTGATGAATTTAACAGCAACTGATCACCGCACAGGACACGGAGCTCGGGACCAAGGTCAAATTAACTCAACCCGATGAGGTATAGTCATTTCATTTACAACACTTACCCCATCCCCACCCATCGCAATAGACCTTTTTACCGATACGGCGGCCATTTTGATTTCTATTGTTTCGAATAGCTATTATGGGATGCCCAGGGGGCAAATACATATTAATTTGCTCCCTGGGCATCCCATAATGTCTTTCGAAACAATAGAAATCAAAATGGCCGCCGTATCTGCAAAAAGGTCTATTGTATTTTGTATTCAGCTAATTGTATTTTGTGCTTGGCGGGCAGGCGACTTTCTGATTGGTGGAAAATAGAATTGGCTGGACCAGTGATCTAGCCGTGTCCGCGGAGGAACCCAGATCATGTGCTGTTTAAACAATTTGCCCCCCACCCCCCCCCCCCCCCCCAGAAGTCAACATTGTTCAACATTGTTCAACAAAAATCGGGTTATTAAAGCCATTTGCTCGGGCCTTTAAAGAGATTATTTAACTATTATTCTACGAGCGCTGGATATGAAGTGATTTATAACCAACGAGGATAATCATTTTATATCCAGCAATCTAGAGTAGAATAATTGTTTTATTAAAAACTCCAGGATCAACAACTCTTCCATCTTGATTTTAACTGGCGAAAGATGGTCAGTGAAGTGTCAGTGTTAATAATTAGCGACATGCACGAGCCAAAAACGTTGCGAAAAAGATGTTCCCATGCACATGATTATAATTGTAACCATTTCATTTCAATTCAGTCAGCGAATAGGGGTGATTATGAGGTTAAGGAATCTCATACCAACTGAGGCCAAATTACAACTTTGTAAGGCAGCCATCCTCCCTCACTTAACGCATTGCCATTTAATTTGTCATATTTGTAGGGCCTCGGATACTCGTAGACTGGAGAGAGTGCAGGAGCGGGGATTGCGAACGCAGACGTAATGCGTTCGTAGGCCAACTTATTCCAAATTGCACTCGTCACTCACAGTGACGTCATCAAATTCTAAAATCAAAACTGCGAGGTGTTTTGAATTTTTATCTTTCGGAGGTTAAAGATGACCTGGAAATAAATATTTTTTCAAGTCTCGAGTTCCATAACGTCTTTCGTTTCGAAAATATGGCATTTTGAATTTCCGAAATGTCACATTGCGTGACACCATGATACAAAGTTATTTGGTTAGCCTGTGAGCAGTCTCTGTACGGTGGCCAATTTACATTATCAACTCCGTTGATAAAACCAAATCTCTCTCGAAGGGTCCCCAAAAGCGTTTTCGGGATCCGGGATTTGGCTTTTTGGAGCCCGGGATTCGGGATTCTAAAGAAATATGAGAGGCAAGATTCAACATTGCATTTATGGACGGGACACTAACCCTAACCCAAATTTATACTCTGGTTTTTGAAAATGTCGGACAGCACCGACATCGCAAAAGAGGTATGTCACACCCAAGATCTTCGGCGTGAAAGTTCAAATTTTCGGCTCGAAAATGGCGTGCGATCGTGGACTTCACTGGCATCTTGATATCTTTGTCATTTTGTCGTTGAGCATAGAAAGCACACATCTCTTGAAGATTTTGCTCATAAAAGTTGATTGTGGGATTGAAAGAAATGTGGTACCCACGTCCACTCGTCTCTCGTGTTTCGTCTCTCTGATCATGGGCTCAAAAAAGCGAGAGAGCCTGGGAAAAGAGAAACAGCGGCTTCTTGACGTTTGGGCCTAACTAGTGTACTTTGGCCAGAATGAAATCGGTCTTGTTGTTCAAAAAACTGACTATGAGTCATCGAGCAGAATTAAGACTTGGGAGGTATTTTTTGAGGCTACAAATCTGGTAAACCCTTGAGAAAAACTACTTGAAGTTGGTTTCATGTATGCAGTGTGCTTCTCTCTCTTGATAGATGAGCAATAAAGCCTGAACAGCCTTTCTTACTCCGTGCTCTTTAACTTTGAAAATTGTCAATGAAAGTATGTTTAAACTGCTTCGGTAAAGGATAACAAAAACGAAAAATAAAAGAAAAAAAGGCGTATTAACAAAATGCGAAAAGTGATTCCGGCCAGGCTTGAACTGGCGACCTTCCGCGTGTTAGGCGGACGTGATAACCACTACACTACGGAATCTCTTCGCGGTTGCTAATGCAATTTAACTAAATTTAATACTATCCTATAGCTTTTGCTATGGGAACTGCAAGCCAGTCAGTTTTCTTTGCTGTTTCGTAACTCGCTGACAAGAGAAATATCTTCACTTTAGGGAAATTGTCATTTCCTGATTTAAACGACTTTATCACAGCTCGTCTCCAGTCCCTCTGGAAAAAAGAAGAGAGCTCCTGGGAGCGAAGACTTGACCAATGCAAAGGGTGGCAAAGTGACAGATATTTTAAAAACTCCCACAAATTATGGATATATCTTCCTACTTTATTTTGTAGAAACAACAAAACTGATGCATATAGTTATTGATATTTGTAGAACATGGTATAATTAACAATTATTCCATGAGCGCGCGTTGGATATGAGATGGTAAATAGCCAAGGAGGCGCGTAGCGCCGAGTTGGCTATAACCACTCTCATATCCAACAAGCGCGAATGGAATAATTGTTTTATTAAATTCCTTAAACTCCAAAAGTTTAGAAGTACGAAATACGAGCGAAAAAAGCGAGAAAATCCTAGTGAAATCGAAAAAAGTTGATGAAGATGCGATGATGTGTAATACCTCGTGGTCAGCCAGACGCAGGCTCATCACAAAAACATTTCTTACCTTTTCGCGTATCTCTAAGCTTCGAAAGTGATCCAAACTTTCCACAAAAACGTTTTTCTTTTGCTTTATACCCGAAAGAAATTTCTCTTTCTGGCGAAAACGTTTTTAGTTTAGCAACGCTAAGCGCCATCATTTACCATATAAGGTCAAACTAATGTATATGAGCTGATAACCGAGATTGAATTAACCAATCACAGCACGAGAATTGCATTATCCGAGGTTGAGAATTTAATAATAGCTCTTACTATATACTAAAACAGTGGACAGCGTTGAACGCACGCGCTGATTGGCTCGTCAAACTCCGAATATCCTGTGCTATTTACCTCCGAGCAACTCGGGAAAAAATGGCGTCCCGATTTGCATCCGTGACAAGTGAAGAAAACATCCAAATTAATTTTTTTGCTGTACATTATCTCACTGATTTAGTATATACTAAAACAACTATTCACCTCAGTGTCGGTGACTAGTGTTGGATATTACCTCGCCGCTTCGCGGCTCGGTAAATATCCACCGCTAGCCACCTCCACTTCGGTGAATAGTTGTTAAATATTCTCCAAGTTTCCCAAAACCTTTGCAATTAAAATTAATTGGGTTCGCTTTTGTGACGGAAGAAGAAATAAAGCTGCTGCTGGCTGCTGGTCGATAAAGCGGTACCAGAAAACACCAAAAAAATCAACTTCACACGCTGTAAACGTTTTTGACAGTAAACTGTTCGTAACCGTTTCGGCTAATTTGTAAGCTCCAGTCTTGCGAAAAATATTTGAAGGATAATAAACACAATAGCCTCCATTTGACTCAGTCTCAGTAATTTTAGGGATAAGGTATGACTAAAACCACCCAAATAGGGCCTCAATGCTCGGATAGTGAAACAAGAGGTGTAAACTGAACAGAATGAACAAAGAATTTTAATGCATGACGTGGTAATACGCAAAAACCTATAAAAACAGCATAAGATTACATTAAATGATCTAATTTTCCCCTATGTAAAGAAAAGGCGTTAGCTTAACACATTTAAGCGCTTTGTTAATGAGAGTTAATATATAGTTACCTGTTTTGTTAAGAATAGTAAGAGACTGGGGGATGAGATTGATGTACAATGAAAACCAAAACCGAAAGGTGCTGTGTGACTTGTGCAGTATTTTCTCTCAAGGCGAGGACAAATGCGATAATAAATGAAGTTCTTCATGATGATAAAGGCCATGCCTCAACATCACCACAAATTAGACACAAATGACAGACCTTTCCTGGCACTAGGTGTACTTAATATTACATATTATTTATAGGCATATGTGCAGTCAGTTTCTCCGTAATGTGATCTCGATAAATATCAAACCTCAGAATATTGTAACCAGCACCGATTATAGAGACATCTGACGGAGGCCTAACAAAGAACGCTAACAATTATAAACTGCTGTCTCCTCTTCGGAGAGCAATAATCAATCACGGTAACAGAAATGGACTCCCACTGCGTCTGCGTGTTCATGGGAAGCAACCAGATGTGGTTCTTACGAAAAGCTTAAGCAAGGACGACTGCGACGGACTAAATTAACAGAATTTGCCCGGCCCGGATGTACGTTTTACATTTTGATGTATTAATTCTTTCGCCGTTCTCGCTTTGACAACGACGCGATACGATCAAATTTCGATTCATGTAGAGACGCTCGCTCGACGCTAGCACCTGGCCATCAATTTCAATTTTTCCCCCAAGCATTTCAACCGTTCGAATCAAAGTTTATTCCTAGAATGATAATGCACACTTTTCATTCCGAACTACTTGGAGTAATCGAGAAATTTTTACAATGACGGTAAATATAATATTTTCAGATGTCATCCTCCTCCGCTAGTCGTCATCGCTGCGTCGGCCTTGTTTTGGCTTCCTACTGTCGGCGCTGACCGACAGGATCGCGTGTCTCTGCGAACGAGAATGGCCAAACAAAGAACGGCGACCATACATGTGTCTTAGATTAATCTTATGAGAACTACTCTCAATTCTCATGAAAACATTTTCTATGATTTCCGATATATAAAATCAAGGTCTTTGTTCTCCTGGTTAGATATCAGTGATTACTGGCATCACGGAAACTTTCGTTATGGCTAAGGGAAGTGGTGGCGGACGATGCCGGATAGCTCGTGGTCTTTCCAAAAACACAAGTTCTTCCATCTCGGCATTATGATTAGGCCTGCAACAGAAAGGAAGATTTTAAAGACATGAACTGAGCAAAGCGCTAAAAGGACAAATTTATCACGGGCCAATTTAAAAGCCTTCTCTGTAGCTGAAACCTTTGTGTGATAGAGAATATATGAAAATTTCACTTATTCTTTGATTGCACCTGTGCTTCACGGCGGCCATGTTCAGTTGGTGGAAAGAACAATAGGCCATTTTTTTAATACAGCATGTAACATAATACCAGGAACATGATGGCCTCCTGATAATAAGCACTGACTTAATGACTGGTTCCAAGGGAAAACGCGAGTTTTGTTTTCCCGACTGAAACCCTCAATGTTCCTCGAGGAGAAGCCGAGGGGAACATTGAGGAGATTTGGAGATCTAACATGATGTAAATTCGTTAGATCTCCAAATAAACCTGATGAAGGCTGGTATTAACCAGCCGAAATGTCGTTAAAAAATACATTTTCGCGTTGTTTTATCAGTCGTGCAGTACTGTCTACTTGACTTTCATAAATATTGTTTAATCAATTTTGACTGATCACGATCTTCTCTGATGCAACGCTGTGCAAGACTTATCATCCACGGTTTTTGCAAAGGTTTTCAGTAAAACCTCAACTTCACTGTTATGGTGTGTTGCTTTTAATGCTTCTTGTGATGATCACTTTCACGGAAAGCTTTGTTTTAAGGAATTATAATGTGAAGACAAACCCACCCTCGATCAGTCTTTGCTGTACGCGGATTCTGTGTACGTTATAACTAGTGTAGCCCAAAGATATTAAATTGCTCCAGATATTAGGGAGTTTAAGCACGCGACTCTTTTGAGCCAAGGACGTCAACCAAAAGTGAGTTGTTTTCCCTTTTAAGGACGGTGCCTACTAATTCAAAGGTGTTTTTGCCCCTATTTATGATTATGCAGGAAATGTAGATCTTAACAAGTGTTATTGAAATCCAAAAAGAAAATTGGGGGTAACAACGCATTTTTCAAAGATACTTCATGAACAATATTTTGTAAAAAGCTCTAAAATACAAAGCAATTAATGTATGGTCTTCTTTCTCAAATTGAAGCTTAGTTATTTCTAAAGAATGCATGGTTACCCCCAGTTTTTTTTTTTCGATACCAAGAGTACTTTTTAAGATCAACTTTCTCTGTATAGTTTTAAGCCGCGCAAAAGTATCCCTGTATTAGTAAGCATCACCGATAGGAAACCCGAGTATCTCGAGTGCGCAGAACGTACGCGCAATAACAATAGTAGGCACGGTCCTTCACTTGTCTGCACATCTCTATTAGAGACGATTAGTTTAACACTGACACTGGAAGACACAACTGTACCGGATGCAGAAAGTTCACTTCCGGTTGCCGTTTGTTTCGTTCCTAATAGAAATCTCCCCTTCCTAAGCAAATGTATGTCACCATTGTCACCCAGAATTTCGCTTTTTCTGTGCCGTGCAAGCCACTTAAACTTGGAAGAACAAGCAGCCATTTATTCTCGATTTTACGTCACTGACAAACTGAACACAAAATGGCGGCGCACGGGAGACTTGAAAATGGAGAAAAAGCGATTTTAAAATTCATTTTTTCGTTATAATAGACCACTTTCGATATATTAAGATTCAGTCCAAAACAAAAGGCATCATCTCGAGGCTCTGGGGAATAAATTCATACAAATCCTTATATTTTTTTCCCCAGAGCCTCGAGATGATGTCTTTTGTTAGGACTGAATTTTAATGTATCGAAATTGGTCTATTCGATTGCAATCATTATTTTGTTCGGGTTAAACTTATTCTTTCGTAGGAGTGGGAGTGCCCTCTAACACCATGTCACAGTAAACAGGTTTAGTTTTGTCTCAGTTGTCGTGAACACGTTTTTTTAATTTATTTCTCACTTTAATTTATGAAAGTCTGAAAACGTCAACGTTTTAAAGACGTTTTTATGCAGAATAAATTAAATGAAAAAATGAATCATTTTTGACTACATGGCCTGTGATGGAGGTTTCCCACACCCATATTCCAAGGGCTTCAAAAGCACAAATTGCGATCAAAGGGCTACAAAACCACGATTTGCGATCAAAGGGCTACAAACACGTTTGCGATTAAGGGGCTACAAAACCACAAAGATTATCCAATCGAGCCCCAAAGGGGGCATAATTGCACTTTTTAAAAAAACCTAAAATAATATCTCATATAATAGTATAATGAGTTGTAAAGAAATACATGAAGAGTTAATCAATATGGAAGAAGTAATTTGTCCATTTTGCAATAAAGAAATAGGTAAACATACGAAAAAAACAGATCAATGTTGCGATCAGCCAGAGATAGTGAAAGATAATATCATAGTTTGCAAAAAATGCGGAACAGTACAAGGTTATACACCTTTAATAGAATTTATTGATTTTCACTCAAATAAGCATAGATTTCATCGTAAAAGTGTTTACCAAAGAAAATATCATATAGAAAACATAATGAATAACATTGCCATTAAAAATGGTTTCCAGATTTCTGTAAAAAATATGGATAAAATAATTCGAATTTTTGCGGCTATCGGGGAAGTTGAGAAAGATGTTAACATTGATAGAAAGCGTATGATTAACATAAATTTCATTTTAAAACAAATATTTAAAATGCTGGATCTTCCTTTTGAAAAGGTCAAGACATCAAAGTCTAAAAAGACACTTGAAAGTTATAAACGATATTGGCAAGACATCCTAGCATTATCATTCGATAAAATAAATGTGATAGTTAAGGAATGAATTTGTCATTGTATTTAGCGTAGAACTTATCAACACTAGGACAAACATCAGTCACAAAATCATCTACATTTTTTAATTCTGTGTGAAATGATGGATTAAATTCACCACTTCGCAACATGTCTTTTATTGAATTCAAAAGATGCTGATAACTTTGGTATGCGTATGTGCAATTTTGTATTTTAAGATCCAGTGATTGGAAATCCATGTAAGACTTGATTAACAAAGCACAAGTGCTGATAGCTACTAGGGCTATACCGCCAGTTACAACAGCACTAATAATTCCACCAGTACCAGTTAAAATGGAAACAGTATTTCCTAACAGTTTGAATTTTTTGAAGCGTTTAACAGCCTTTTTGTAAGCCCAACACTTTCTATGGTATGCCTTATAATAGCTCTTTAGTTCGTCGACCTGATCTTCTGGGAGTTTGTCTGAAATATGGTTCCAGCTGAATATTCTCTTTTTTCGATCTTCCATATATATAGTTCAGATTGTTAATCGTCTGCATAGACAATATAGTATACCACTGACTTGACCACAAAAAGGTGATCTTTTAATCAGTTTAGTTGTGTATTTTTCTGAAATAGCATAAGTGTAACCTCTACCGAGCTTATGGTGGTCATAAAACCTCCCGGAAGCATCATGTAATACACTATGTGAATTTAATATATCAATCCAACCGAAGATCTTTTCAAGTAACCATGTTAGACAGCCACTACCTGGTCCAAGAAGACCAATTTCACCATCATTGAGTTCAAGAATCTCATTCATAGACATGTCTCTTTTAAAATAGAAACAGTGCAGGTATTGATAAACAAGTGCTGATTTTAATATTTTGTCATTAATGCATGGATGTTTTTCTTTTGCTTCTTGAAAACTACGTTCCACAAATCGTAATAAATTGTCGATATACATATATATTGAGTTATATATTTTGAAAATCCACATCACAAATCGAAATGATTTTGAATGAATCTGAACATATTTTTCAATTCATCATCAGACAGAGATTTAGCCCAAACGGCAAAAGCATATAAATCCATTTCACAGAAATTCACAGCAGTGCCATCAGTATGAACCTGACATCCAATGAATATTTCTTGTGCTGAACCTGTAAGAGTAGCAGAAATTGTTGCTGTTTTAATCGCACTGATTGATGTAACGCCTCTAAAGAGTTCTAGATTTGTCCCATTAATACGAATTGTCCAAACTTCGATATTACCAGAGAGACTCGTCAAAGAAGGCATATTAAGTCGGCCATTTGATGATGAACCAAAATCGATATAGACTGCACCATCTCCCCATGGTATATGCATACCGAATCTGACGGCTCCACGCCCCCATTGAAACTGTGATTGATTAGTTATCGCTTTTGTTTTGACAACCAGTATTACTGTACATGTGTTACCAGATTTACCTGCTATTTCAGAAACATCAAACGAATTTTTTTCCAAATAGTCATCACTACCATCAAAACGTACAAAAAACAGTTTTTTCAATGAATCCCTCAGAAGAAGAGGCTTTTTTGAATTGGTTTGTTGTGAAAAATCGATATTATTCACAGGATCAATCCATGAACTAACTCTATCATTTGAATCGGCTGTGACTACTGATAAAGCTGGAATTAATGCAATGCTGATTTTGTCTAACACTGGTATACCAGGTAGACTGTTCGAAATAATAAAAGTCGATCTGTCCAACTTCAAATCGAGTTGTTTTTTTATGACAACATGGTTGTCTTCCGTAGCAGCCTTAACGACGAGATTTCTGTCAGTTTCAGCATGGCCATCTTCATTTAAAAAAAGTTTGAGGTCGTGATTGAATAAAATGTCCTCAACGGTGTATTCTATTTTTTCACCATTTTCGTCAATGAAATCAGTCCCATCTTCATTCAATGCGTACAATGACATATATATCATATGCTATACAATTTTAAGCACCTGGATTGAATTCTATGTATCCATGGAAATGCATAACAAAACCACTAGTGGATGTAAAAGGCGGGGTTCTGACGCTCATATCTGTGACATTAACAAAAGTTCTGTTGATTGTAACGTAATTGGTACCTGAACTTTTATAGGGGACTTGGAAAAAAACGGTTTGTCCTGTTCCAAAAGTTATTGCCAATCTGTATTGTGCTTGTGGTATTCCATGGTATGAAACGTTGACTGCATTTATACGAATTTTAGGAAATCGCAAATTTTGTCCTGGATCATTTAAATTTCCGTATTTCATCGTCCATTTGCTTCCTGCGTTTCTGGTTGTGACATATGTGATACGGGGTTGTATGAGATTGTCGATGAAGAATTTTTTGCTTACAGCATCATCATCATTTGTTGCCAATGCCAAACCTGTCATTTTATTGTTATTCATATTGATTGGCACATGCATTAAAAATTGATCATTTACAACTTGATAAGCCAATTCGTAATCATAGATAGTAAAATCAAGGTTGTTTTTTGCTTCGCCTTTTATACCGTAAATCAGGGCATACAATGGTAAAAGAGTTGGGCTTCTATTGTCATAATTTGCTTGAACAGTTACATATAACCGTCTTTCGATAGTTGGTGAAGAACCATCTGGTGATAAGTTCATGATAAAGCGATAATATTTATACTCTGTGTTGGTTTTGACTGTTGTGGTTCTATCGATGTTCATGTTTCTTTTTTCAAAAGTAACCTGCAATGAATTAAACTCAACATCGAAACCGGTTCTCAGGAAATATATTTCTAAACACACAGTATATTTATCGCTATAATTGTCACGTATCAGTTTGAATAGATTAAAATCGAATCGTCCTTTAAACAGACTGGAACCATCTGCTGCCTTTTGAACATTGAATGAAAATGCTTTTTTGTTGTTTTTATGTGGTGAGTCATTATAGTTGACTAAATTGGCATCCTGTATTCCATAATCTTCTGTAAATTCCCCATCATCCATAGCATATTTCAGCACATTTTGTCTGTTTGTGTGAGTAGTTATGTGACTCTTCGCTATTTCGTCGTCTACATATTTCTTATTTTTTTCTATTTGTTCATCTGTGTATCTATTGTTTTCGGTAGAAACAGTTGCAATACCGTCATTCACTTGCTTCAAAGTGATGGCATCTTGATTATGTGTGGCTCTGCCGAGATTTATTATTCGTTGATTGTTCATGTCTAGAACAGAAGTCATTACACCGCTTCCATCCAATTTCAATGTTTTTCCAACCTCGGAATCGACATAAGATTTGTTTGTCACATCTCTAGCACCGGTTGGTTGTCCGCAATTTATTATTTTATTCAAAGACATATCCAAATTTCCAGTCATTTTAGCTGAGCCGTCTAATCGAAGTGCATCCAAAAATAATCGATCAACGTAACCTTTTCCTGTAGCATCATTCAAACCCGTTGGATCAGCAAGATTGACGATTTTTTTTTGTGACATGTTTAAATTTCCAGTCATTGCTTGCGTACCATCTCGCAACACAACCTGATTAACATTCGGTTTGGTTGATAAACCAGTTTGTAATTGGTGTTTTGTAACAGCGTCAGAATTGCCAGTGCCTTCAGCAAGATTGCTGATTTTATTATTTCCAAAGTCAAAATTGCCAGTTACGGAAATACTTCCATCTTTTTTCAAATAATTAGCCAGCTCCGTTTTGTCAGCTTTGAAATTAAAAGAGCTGTCAACGTAAAATTTATTAGAAGCATCTGAATGCAGTATCGGGTCTTTCACTCCGAAGATTCTTTGATTTTTCATGTCGATTGGATTTTGGGCTTCTATCTTTCCATCGTTTGTATTTAATTCAAAATAAAAACTATGCAAATGCTCACTACTGACAGCGTCACTATGGCCATGTCTAGCAGGGGCTACGTTTTCAACACGTCTGTTGTCCATATTAAGGGCGCCAGTCATTGCATTGCTCCCATCTATTTTTAAACACCCAGAAACCTCTTTATCAACATAACTCTTAGTAGTTGCATCGTCATTCGTTTGAGGTGAATCTAAATTTCTCAGTTTTTTATTCTGCATATCATAATCACCGTCATCTGTTAGTTTAAAACCAACACCAGGCAATCCTTTTACTATTTCAATAACTTTTTCATGTGAATATGTGTCTTCAGGTAATTTACCATTTGAGTAACTCATATATACAATTGGTTTATATTTTTTCATCGAAATTCTTCTTTACTTGTTTCTTGGGTTTGTCAATATATATAAAACTGAAAGGGTCTCTAGTTGCTCTCTCGTATAATTGTTTTGAGACATTGTTTTCACGACATATGAGACTTTTTTCATTAGTACTCGGAAAATCATAAATGGCAAAATGTGAGCAGTTTAATCTAATATCTTTTGGTGTCTTATAGTAGCTTTGACTCAAATATATGGCACAGCAGTTTTTATGTCTCCCCTGTATAAAATAGTCAACTAATGGTTTTTGGTTTTTATCACATACAAAATCGTCGAATATCACAATTTTTTGATTGTCACCATTGAGATTTTTTACAGGAATTATTTTATCATTGCTTGCTTCAATGATATCATAACCAGCTTCTTCACTCCATGGTTCGAACTCTTTCATGAGATTCCGATACTTTGACTGCTCTAAGTTTTTTGCATAAAGGTATATTTTATCAAAATACAACAGATTGTGAATCATATGCATCAGTGTGTTTGTTTTTCCCGAACCAGAAGGTCCACAAATGAGCATGCGGAAGCATCGATCAGGCATAAAATCATGTAGTTGTGTGAAGTTTGTGACAACATCGTCGCCAGTATCATAATTAGGTATCTTCATTTATATTAAATCGTTACATTGTTTCGATAAAATGATGTAGTTAAACATGGTGTTCAACATGGTGTTCAACATAGTGTAAAACGTTATTTTTTATATATGAATTTCCATTTTTATGTAACGTAACAATATAACAATAAATGAGTTTACTCAAGTGGAAAGAACTCGCAAAGAGTAAATCTGAATTAGGGGACAAGATCAATTATGTCCATAATGCTGTCACAAAGCATGATATTGATCAGAAGACCAGTCAACAGGGATTTTCAAAAGTATTCCAACCAATCACAAGCAAATTAGATGATGTTATTGATAGTAATCAGGCTTTAAGGTTGCCAAGGAAAAAACGACCACTGAAGAAAGGAGAAGTTCCTGATTACGGTATTGATATAGAGGATGAAGTTCCAGATATGAATCTTGGTGAATTATTTGAACAACCTGTTTTACCACAGCAAGAAAAACAACTGGTGCCAAAACCGCCAACATATGAAGAATCTTTACAAGATCTTCTGGAAGGGAAAAAAAAGATGTATGTTGATCCTAAGTACTTTCCTGAAGAACCAGAATTACCACCAGAATACGATGACGACGAAGAGATCGATTATGCATTAGATGATGAAGATATGGACGATGAGATACTAAATGAGTTTGAAGTGCCTAATTATGACACAGTTAAAAAAATACTGAATCAACCAGAAATGAATGACATAAAATCCAAAGCATATCTTCGTAAAATTTTAACACAAACTAGAACGAAAAGAAATCAATTGAGAGGTGCCAAAACACATGTGACAACACAATATAACAAAGGGATTATAAATGAAGCACAAAGACAAGAGATGAACAAAAGAATAGACAGAGCTAAAAATGTCTTGAATGCATATATTGCACATTATGACACTAAATTGGAAACAATAAAAGGTTCTGGAATCAGAAGAAAAAGAAAAGGTGGCAATGTGATATTTTTTAACAAACCAAAAGAACTCATAAAAAAATTGGATTTGATCATTGGTGAGATATTGGCTGGTAATACAAGCATTGACATGCGAAATATGGGTGTTTCTATATTGGACACATTATTGAAAATGACAACAATTAACAAATCACAATATGGTAAATTATACAAACAATATTTCAAAATTTAATGTAACCTAATCACATAATGGAACGAGAGATAGTTTTATCATCTTACAGTGTGAAAAATCAAGGGAACAATAAACCAGAAGATTTTGCAACAAATTTCACCAGACCTGTAACTCTAGACAATAATAAGCAATACGTTATCGGTCTTAACAGAGTCATTAACATGTCATTCACTTGGTTCAATGTCAATGCTGGGTACAAAAATCAATTAATCAAATACAGCTCCGATAATGGTTCAACTTTTAAGGACATTACCTTTCCAGCTGGGGTATGGAATTATACGGACTTTGACAGACATATTAAAAATGTGACGAAAACTGGTGATACGTATCCGATGACTCTTGAATTCAACGAAACAACATTCAGAGTCACGGTTACATTAGCTACAAATTACCAACTTGATTTAAGAGCAAGTAATTTTAATGACCTGATCGGTTTCGACAAAAAGATATTAGCAAGTGGAACGCATATTGGACCAAGAGTGCCAAATCTCAGTCAAGACACAGACGTACTCAATATTCATTGCGATTTGGTAAACGAAAGTTTAGTTGACGGCGCAGAAACAGACATCATTTATTCATTCTCGACTAGTGTACTAAAACCAAGTTACTCCTTCACCCTCGAACCACAAAGAGTTACATTTAATCCTGTGAACAAAACTACAATTTCATCAATCAGAATCATGATAACAGATGGAAAAAGAAGATTAGTGGATCTGAATGGAGCAGATACGTCTTTTTCGCTGATTTTAAAAAGTATCTAATGTAACAGTATAATGAAACCGTATGAATTTAAGAGGTTTTACCACCCAAAACTTGGTAAATTTGTATTTCAACATAAAGGGTCTGGGCTTATCTTAGACAACATTTTTAAACCATTGAAGAGTGTGGCATCGTCTGTTTTCAAGAAATTTGCTAAGCCATTAGCAAAGAAGGCATTAGAATCAGGGGTTTCCCATGCAGGTGATAAAATTGGCAAGACGGTGGCAGAAAAGTCAGGAGACCTAATAATGAAGAAATTGGCCAATTTGAGAAAAGGAGCTACGGCACAAAGGGCAATAGCCCCATCTTCATCCATTAAACAACAAGATGAAAGCGCTGACATGATACTAAATAGATTGATATCCGGATCTGGAAGAAGGCGTAGATTTTTCAAATAAATAACATGACAGCAAAATTATATAATACAATAGTATAAATGGCTTTTAGAACAAGTGAATTATTGCAAAGAAATGAGTTGGTGCGTTTCCAACTTGATGATGTAATTAGAGCCCCTGGAAATAATCAACATCAGGAAAAAAATGGTTATAGATTCACCATCAACGACCGGAGTTCTTTCTATGATTGGTACAATGCTTATTTCGAGGTTCAATTCCAGTTACAAAAAACAGCAGATGGAGCTGGTTACGCAGCAGCCGATAGAATAACGGTGATAAACGGATCTCATTCATTGATTGCACATATGATGATTAAAAGTGCTGGGAAAATTGTTTATGATACTGACAATCTACATAAGGTCACTTTTGTGAAGAATCTGTTGGAATATTCTGATGATTACAGCAGATCAGTCGGTAAAAACAGTTTTTGGTATTTAGACACAGATGGTACGACAGCCAATACTAATTCAGGATATGAATCTAGAAGAGTGCTTACACAAGCTACCAATAATGATGGAACAGGAGGAGCAAAAGATGTGAATTTGATCATACCTCTCAATCGTTACAGTTTTTTTGAAGAGTTGCAGGATAAAATGTTGGTTCCTATGCAGTTGCAATTCAATTTGAATCTCCAGAACGACAATGAACTCATCAATAGGGCAGCAGCAGCAGATGCCGGAAGAGTAGTGATTAACAGATTTCTACTATGGGTTCCAAAATTAACACCAAAAGACAGTATGTACAACCAGTTCGTTAGTTCTTTTTTGAAAGAACACAAATGGACATATCAGCGTGAACTATATGCAGTGTCAGCACCTGCTAGAGTCAGTGGTTTTTTTCAGATTTCTTCCAGTATCGACAATGTCAAAGCAATTTTCGTTTATTTACAACGGGCTAAAACCGGAATTGCAACTCAAAATCCATATCTATTCGACACCTTCAAACTAAATGAAGCAAACGCAAACAGTTACTTGACAACATGCAGACTCGAATATGGCAATGGTGTTTTCTACCCAGAAACGGAATATGACAGTGAGAGCAAAGTGAGAATATTCAATGATCTGATGTCTTATGCAATGCGAAAAAATGATTACAACACCGGAACCCAGTTGAATCTTGCCAATTATAACAGCCTGTATCCACTAATCTATTTCGATCTGTCATATCAGGCAGAGAAAGTAACAAGAGACCCTAAACAGTTGATTTTCAGGTACAAACTCAATGCTAATAGTGCAGCAGATTTCAATGTCCATGCAGTTGTATTGTACGAAGAGTCGGTTGTTATTGACAAGGTGGGTAATGAATTGGTTATAGTTTAATCCCATGAATGACACATATTTATTTGTATATGTTTTGTGACTGGAATTATGTAACATATATTATATGACTGAACTTCATCAAATAAACGTAAGACTGTCAGATAATCAAAAAAAGAATCTGAGTAATGCTTACCATAAAAGGGAAACGATAGTTCTGAGACTGGCAAATGATTCTCTTAATGGAAACTACACTCTTTATGTTCCAGCAACGGTGAAAAAAAGATTGCAAAAAAATCGACAATTGAACAAAGGAATGGACATTAAGCTTGCTAAGACCAATATCAGAAAACAAGTAGGCGGAAGTCTTTTGAGCACCGTATTGTCACTTGGTATGAGAGCATTGCCGGCAATCGGTAAAACCCTCGGGTTAAGTGCTTTGGGAGGACTAGCAGAAGCCGGAGCTAAAAAATTGTTAGGATCGGGTCAAAAAGGTGGCGCTATGCCATTACCCATGATGATACCTTTCCAGGCGATCAACAAACTAATGCCATATCTGAACATGTTCACTACAAAACAGCAAAGAGACATCATCAATGCAGCTCAAACAGGTTCTGGTGTACATATACAACCAACCAAAACACAATCAGGTGGATTTTTAGGCACTCTGTTAGCCAGCGTTGGAATACCTTTGGCTCTGAATCTTGTCAAAAAGCTAACGGGAGGAGGAGCACCGAGGATAGGTAGACCAAGATTGCATGGTGAAGGAGCACCTAGAATGGGAATGCCCCCTCCATTTTATAGTTATCCGCCATATGTGACTGGTAATGGTAGAAAAAAAAAAACATCCTCAACCAAAAAAGGAAAAGGGTTACTATTGGGAAAAAACAGTCCATTCAATTCAATCCCAATCATAGGAGACATATTGTAAAACCAAAATTTCACAAAAACATACCTATGTCCAATCACGATCTGAAAAAATGGTGTAAATATTTAAACATACCAATCAATGATGTACTGTCAAGAGATGAAAAAGTTCCACACAACCATAAACAGGCGTTATTTATTTACAATCTGGAACCAGCTTATATGAGCGGAAGTCATTGGGTTGCAACATATGTCAAAGATAATGTAATAAATTATTTCGATTCGTTTGGTATGCCCCCATTTCAAGAGATTGTAAATCATGCCAAAAAGAAAAATCTCACTTTGTTACATCAAAACAATCAGATACAAAACATACAAACAACAACTTGTGGGTATTTCTGTTTATACTTTCTAAATGAAATGAATAAGGGTAATTCGTATTATGATTTATTACAAGTGTTCGACATAAATGATACAATGAAAAATGAGAGATTTATCCAACGTTATTTCAGAAATATCTAACTTATATATATTATGAAATCATATTGTGTTAAACAAAAGAAAGTGACTGAATGTGTTGAACCTTCAGGTTACAAAACAGCTAAAAATGGCAGACTAATGTTCTTTTGCACTTGTGCTGAATGTGGTATTACAAAGACCAAATTTGTTAAACAACAGGGAAACTAATCAGCCCGTTGGGAGCGGGCTTATTTGGTGATATCGCTAATACAGGCACTGAATTGTTCCTAACTAAAGGAGTACCTTATCTTGGCAAAAAAGCCGTTGAAATGGGTAGATATTATGGTTCCGAATTGATGAGAGACCCAAAATTGCAGAAAAAAGCAATCGATTATGGTTTGAGAAAAATGAATCCTCTACTTCATAAAGTTGGATCTGAAGCTCTCAATCAATTGTCAACAAAAATAAGACCGAATAAAAAATACACAACAAACAGAAAAGATCTTGATGGTTCTGGAGTTTTCAGTGATCTGTTTGGCATGACAAAAAAAGTGTCTGATGTGACAGGTGACATAATTGGTGGTCCTACTAAGAAAACATTGGATGATTGGTGGTCTGGAGATCTTGCAAAACGTACATTTTCACCCAAAACTGGAATATTCAGTGGTCATAGTGGTCCAGCTGATGTGACTAAAGATGGTAAAGTTGTTGATCTAAAAATTGGGATGTATAATGGTGATCTTTGGTTGCTTAGAAAAGATAATGGACAACCATACAAACTCATAGAAAAAAAGGGAGGTGCTCTTGATATTCACAAAGCTATTGGCAAATTACCGAAACCAAAAGGCGGATGGACACTTCCTGGGCATCATTACACCGGACCTTATAATGATTTAGAAAATCAACTGAAGTATGACCCAAAAACTGGTCAAATATTGGAAATATATGATATGCCTACTGGAAAAACTGATGCAATAGCAATGCAACACGATGTTGATTATTCAGTATGTAAGGATGATAGGAAATGTAAAAACAAAGCAGATAGGAAAATGGTCCAAGCTTTAGACAACGTACCGTATAATGAAAGACAATGGGGGCATTGGTTGGCAAGAAATGTTATCAATACAAAGCAGAAACTAGGTCTTGGAGTTTCAAAAAACGGAAAAAGCCGTCGGGTAACTGGCAAGAAAAATTAGCAGATGAATTACATGCATCTATAAGACGCAACTTTACTCGGCGGCGTGTAATCGTAAATCATATCGATGAAATATGGGCAAGTGATCTAGTTGAAATGCAAAAATTCAGCAAATGGAATAAAGGTTATCGGTATCTTCTTATGGTTATTGATGTTTTCAGCAAATACGGTTGGATTGTCCCATTGAAGGACAAGAAAGGTGAATCTGTCACTGAAGCATTTGAAACAATATTCAAGGAAGGCAGAAAACCACAGTATTTATGGGTTGATAAGGGTAAAGAGTTCTATAACAAACACTTGAAGGACTTATTAGAGAAAAATGGGATACATATGTACTCCACTGAAAATGAGGAGAAATCCTCAGTGGTTGAAAGGTGGAATAGGACAATTAAATCCAAAATGTGGAAACAGTTCACTGTTCAAGGTAATACACAGTATTTAGACATGCTGCCCAAACTAGTAAAACAGTATAATAATACAAAACATTCAAGCATAAAAATGACACCCGTTGAAGCATCTAACAAGAGGAATGAAGGTATAGTTTACTTCAATCTATATGGTGATACAGAAACATTAAAACAAAAACCTAAATTTCAAACAGGTGACAAGGTTCGAATATCCAAGTATAAACGAAATGTGTTCGACAAGGGTTACACACCAAATTGGACCGAAGAAGTGTTTACAGTTGATAAGATCCAATACACTAATCCAATAACATACAAACTAAAAGATCTCAGAGGTGAAGAGATACAAGGCAGTTTTTATGAACCTGAATTATTAAAAGCAAAGCAGGATATTTTCCGTATTGATAAAGTAATTCGGAGGGACTATAAGAAGAAACAAGCTCTAGTGAAATGGAAGGGATACAGTGATGATTTCAATAGTTGGGTACCATTGAAAGACATTGAAAACATATGAATTGTGGTGAAACAAACGCACCCAAATTGATATAAAAAATAAAAATATATACTTATATTATATGGACAAGTTTGAAAATGAAGAAAAGTTTGGTTTCTATTATGAGAGCGATCAAGACTCTGGTTCGGATTCCGATTGGACGCCATCGCAAGAAAGTATATCTGAAGAAAGCTGCTGCAGTTCGGAAGAATCTGAGGCGTCACAAGACAGTGATGAATCTACATAAGAAATATTTCTAGATATATAGTATGAATGATTCACAAAGATATAAGTTGATGATCTGGCATTCGTTTTTAGAAGACATGAACAAGATCAAAGATAAGATGGCTATCTGCTTTCCAGGATATAAAATCCAATATGGCGAAATAGCTAAAGCGTTTGATTGGCATGTAAAAAATCGTAAAAAACATGAAATACTTTATCCGTGGTTAATTCAGGCAAAAAACAAAAGGGAAGGAACACTCTTAGTGTCTTTCACATATTTGCTGAATTTTGAACCTGACAAACCAGAAGACGAAGATGCGCCAACAACAAATTTACCCAACAGATGGTATTGTGAAACTTGCCAAAAGTTTGTGATGAAAAATAGTAAATTTGCACATTTAAAAAGTAATAAACATAATAGATATGTATGAAAAACAGTTCAGAAAATCTGTGAATGAATTCCGCAAAATGGGGCGTGTGTACAAAATGCTGAAGGCGTTGGACAAAAAAATAATAAACGAATGGAAAAAACGTTTCGGCTTTCATTTTGTTGAAAATCGAAAAGCTTACAATTTAAGCAACGAAAGAATTGAAAAAATGATTCAAGCCTTCTATATAAACCAATAGTATATGAGTTACAAAGGTTGTAACATAGTTGATACAATGATAGTGAGACAAGTGGTTACGGAATTGATTTGTGATATTATTGTTGATAATGCGAAATACATGCATGATGTGAGAACACAAATAATGCCAATACTGGTTCAATCAGCCAAATCGGGGCGCCCAGCTAAAGTGGTCAATAAACTTTTGGCAAGCTTTGATAAAAGAATGATGTTTTTGTATTATTTGTTTGAGAGACATCGTAATTTTTTAAAACCGTTACGACTTATAAAAGATACATAAAAGATTATCTAAATTTAATATATATGAATCTTGAAAAAAAGTTTGAAGCATTTTTGACTAGTGTGGTTGGGGATCCTGTCTTAAAAGACTTTTTGGAAGATCTAATTGATTCCAATGTGTTGTCTGTTGTTTATCCACCAGTCAAACTGAAATTGGTGAATTCTGATGGAACCTATCTGGTAAAAATAACTGATGGCATAAATAGTTATGTCATGAGTCCTAATCAAATTGATGACAACATGTTGCAAGACATTGCTGAAGCCTATAAGAAATATGCACCAGAAGATATGGAAATTGATAGTGAAGATGAAGAGGAGTTTAATCGACGGAATTTAAAAGCCAAAGAAGAATTTCTGAAAAGATTTAAACAATAATTATCTATATTATAATATGGAGACTGAAAAACAAAAATGCAATATGGAGACTGAAAAAAGAGGTCGAAAAAAACTATATACTGCATATGAAATTCAACAACATAAAAATAAATATGGCCGCGAAACGGCCTGGTATTGTGAAATTTGTAATAATGGCAAGAATTATGCCATGAGAGGTAAACACCAACATCTAAATACTGCTAAACACAAACTAAACGCTAAAAACACAAACACAGACTAAACGCCCCAAATACTAAATTTGCCACAGTTTTATTCAATCGAAACAGATTGACTTGAACTAAGCAAATTCTACTGTTAATTCTTTGATTAATTGACGTTTTTTATCGCTGATCTGTTCATGAGCAGCTTCTTTGTCATTATTTGCATATCTTGCCTTTGTCTTATATCGCTTTCCCTGAATAATATTGTCAAAATAGAAAAACTTGTCGTTTTCATTGTCTTTGATTTTTATTTTGTCATCTAATTTGGCTATTCTTTCTTCCAACTGACTTTGTTTTTCTATTTCTACTTTGAATTGTACCTTTTTGGGTTGTTTCAATGGGTTGGCTTTGACATTTAACAATAAATCACTGTATTTCTTTGCATAATCTTCAATATAAGCATTTTCTATTTTTTCCAGACTTTTTTTGTCATTTGTTGGGGCTTTGATTATCAGTTCGATTTGTGGCTTATTCTTCCTGTATTTATATATTCGGCTTTTTGGATCTTTCAGGTGACGACTTAATCGTGTTGCCAGGTCTTCGCAAGTAGAACCAATATAAACCTTGTCATCAATAAGGATCTTGTATATTTTGCCTTCTGAATACAGGCTGTTTAATTTAGCATTTGTTAATTCTAAAAATGGCATTTTGCGACTTTCATATTGGCTGTTTAAATTTTTATTGCTAAGATGCAAGTATTCAAATTTGGTGGTTCTTGACAACGCTGTGTAGAGTAGTTTTTTGTCCATTTTTTTCACATCATAGATGTTATAATGTTCGTTGATGTCAGCACCTTGGCATTTATGGACAGTAACACAAAAACTGGGAATGAAAGACTTAGAAAATGTATGCAAGTCAAACTCCTGATCATCAATCTCAAAAGAATCTTCTGAAATGCTTTGTATTGTAAACTCCATTGTGTTGTATATTTTTCGATCTTTCATGTTTTCAGTTGCAATAACCGGCATACCAGCACATACTTTGTATTCTTCATTTTTGTCATTATATTTGAAAACAACTTCTTTGTATTCTTTGTCTTCCGCAAACTCATCACAGCATCGTTTATTGACTTTGATTCTGGTTTTGTTAAGATAACATATATTTTTGAATAGTTTTTTGTCGATTGAAGAGAAGTTTTTGGGCAGTTTGCCATTTTTTAAGAAGCTATCAAGAACTGTATGTGTTTTTTTGTCATATCTGCTTGATTTTTCAATATATTCCAAAGTCACGATTTCCGAACACATTTGTCTGATTGTCTTGGATTTGAGATAGTTGTAGCTTATTTGACTTCCTGATTCAACAGGTGTGCATTGATTGGGATCACCAAACATGTGAACTTTTGTTCCGTATAATGTGAAAGCTTTATAAATCATAGTAATCCATTTATTTGGTACCATTGAAAATTCGTCGATAAATACTGTTTTGTTTTTCAAGTCTTTGAGATTTGTTTCTGCTGAACAACCATTCCATTCAGTGAAATAAGAATCAAAAGTATGACAAATATCGTCTGCTGTTTCATAACCCATATTGATCAATCTTTCTTTGACATTCTGAACGGCTTTATTTGTGAAACTCAACACTAATGGTTTGTCAGTTGTCATTACCATTTTGCATAATTCAGTTGTTTTGCCAGAACCAGCTTGTCCGTTATGTATACTACCTTCACCTATTTTGGCTTTGTAAGAATCGTAATCCATGTTTTCTCTGTAATGGCGCTCAAAGTAGATGCATGGTGTGTCTGTGATATATGCTTGACCGATATTCTTGATGTCGAAAGTGACGTCTTTTTTGTTTTGCAAAATACATCTTGGATTAGTGATAAATATACCATCTGTGTTATAAGCATAAAGTGCGCTTTTTGGACCGTAACACTTACTGATCAGCTTCAAACATTCTAAAATTGCCTGAGAAACCACAAAACGGTTAACACTTGTATTGTCTGTAAATAACCTTTCGCATTTCTGTTCTTTGATCAAGTAAATTTCATTGTAGCTGTCGATTATGATGTTGCGTCCATCTTTGATACCTTGTGTCCAACAGGCCATAGCTGTGTCATATTCTGTGCATGTGAAACCTGTGTTTGTTTTGTTGTATTTTCTTCCGAGTTCGCCTATGAAACTGTTTGCCAGTCGCTTGGCTTCGCTTTCTGGAAATGTTTCGAATATATGTTTAATGAATGGCTTAAATGTATCTGGCTTCAGAGCCTTTTTTGTGGTAATTTTATATTTAATTTGCTTTTCCGACATAGTCAATTCGTCAACCAAATAAGAAACCAAATCACCACTATAAAAACCAGCTTCAATCTTCAAAGGTGTACCATAATTGTATAAAATGGTCTCCTCGAGGTAAAATTCACCGCTGTGTCTCAAATCACTTCTGCAAGTGTATGGTTCTACTACATCGTGTATACTATAAACTGGTATTGGTGATTTATTGTTTAATAAAATATTTGGGTATGATTTGGATATGTCGATGTTGATGACATCATCTGGTATGTCTTCGGTTGTGCACCATTGAAGTGCCCTTGGATAATAATCATCAAGCATTTCACGTGTATGAACATTGTATGTTGATAATGGTAAGTAACCACATGTTTGTCTAAATAATGCTATTGCTAAGCTTGTAAAAGTTTGATTCATCCATTTGAAGTCATGAGTTTTGTATAGATCATGCAATTTATCGCAAATAGACTTCCTGATGTCATATTCGTCATTCAAGAGAAACATGTTGTTCCTGTGGTCTATAAAACCATCCAATATCCCATTGTTGTTCCAATGCAAGTACTCCACATAGTAACAAGTGGAATTAATATATGCATCAATGGCTTGCATCATTTTAACATCTTCAGGCAAAACGATAATGTTGTCTTTCTTGTCTAATTCATAAACATCATCTAATTTATCAAGTTTATGTACAAATTCGTGTTTTCTGGTCCATTTTATTTCTGTCATATATTTTAACAAGTTATCACAGCCTCCTTGGTTTGCTTTGGCAGCTGTAATTTTTAATTTTTCATCTGTGATAGGGTAACAATGATGGTCTTTGACCATATAGACCAATGAAACATCGCAATTATGTTTATTTGTATGTGATTTAAATTTTCTGTATGTGCTATCATAAGCATGAATTGAAACATTTAAATGACAATATTTAGCCCATTTAATCAATTCGTTTGTTGTCATACGTGGTGGGTCAGCACAATATTTAAATATTTCTTCTTTCAATTTTTTGTAATCATATGTTTTGAATCCTCTTTTACCTCTAACTTGATCCCAAACAAAGTCTATAACACAACTATCTGAACCATATGATTTAGGTTTTCTTTGTGTGCATAAAAAATATGATTCATACTTTAAACCCGCCATGAAGTGGTGAGCAAAAAATTGTGATTCATATGTTATCACTCTGGCTCCTATTTTTGTGATTACTTCAGCTGACAACAGAGTAAAATTGTTAGATAATAATGTGTACATGAAAAATTTATACATATCATCGCGACTTAATCTTGGTATAATCATTTGAAAAGGACCATATGTTTTGTTTGTTAATCTATTTTGTGACAAGTTTCTAATTGTAACAAGCACGGTAACAGATACACGAATACGTCTCGAGTCAATTTCATTTATTCTATTTTGGAATAAAACAGCGAATGGTAAGTTTTTTCTTAAATTTGTCATTCTCATTTCTTGTCTTCTATATCTACTGAGTGAAACTCTAATTTTTTCATAAACTATACTTTCTTTCATACTATTAGTTGAGATATTTTTTCTCATTATACTCTATATAATTATTTTCTCTTTAAATACTTTATGTGCGTTTAAGGTGGTCGAAAAATATTTGCGATTGAAGGGGTTTGAAATTTGTGCTTTTGAAGCCCTTGGTTCGCAATTTGTGCTTTTGTAGCCCTTTGAATATGGGGGTGGGAAACCTCCATCACAGGCCATGTAGTTTTTTGTGCTCAAAGTTCGAGTGCAGTGGTGGCCCGAAACTACTGCCTTACCGTCAAAATTTACTCCACTTTCTGGATTCTGAATGGTCGGGCGATGAATCTGAAGATAAGGGGCTCGAGGGAGACGACGAATGGGATCTCCTGTCAAGTTTAAACATTAGAGTTTTATTGCTACTTAATTGGTTAAAGAGCTTATATCCTGAACAAATTCCTCAGTGTTATCCGATGATTAAGTTACGATTTAGTTCTTTGGCCTTTTAAGGTATCATTCTCATCGTTTTAACCTATGTTTGAGCGCGTTAAGATTTTGTAATTGTGCCCCCAGTTTTGCTATTTAAATCATTCCCTATCTCTCCTGAGTTCACTGCATCTTAAACACGAAGACGCACTATAAAAGGCCTGGTGCCTTAGGAACATGAAAATGATTTATCAATCAACCGTGGACGCAATCGAGCCCTGTGATAATTTGTGCAATAAAACATCCCTTATGGCAATGTACCCGTAATATATCATAAAATATTATCAGCCTTTCTTTTTTTAATCCCAAGTCCCATTTTCTCGCGCTAGAAATATCTTTTAGGGCTTCCGTCTCTGTGTTGCTGTTCGTTGATGACCATCTTGGATAATAAATCAGTCGTTCTTGAATGAATTCGAACAAAAGGAGTGCGTGAAGCGACCCCTTTTATTCTCGGTATTCACACGACGTCACGACCGCCATGTTGGAGCCCTTAAACAAAGAAACGGCCGCCATGTTGGAGCCCGACCAAATCCTCCGGGAATTCAACTCTATTATTATGCAAACGTTTTCTTTTGTTTTCGTTGAAAATCATGGCTGTTGATCACGTGAGCTGAAAACCAACAATAGCGCGTCTTCGTGTTTAATTTTTTCCGTTTAATACTTACACTTTAAACCTAAAAAGAATATACTAGTCGAGTCAAATGATTTTAATGAAATTAAAAATTATGAGAATGCTTTATTCAGAAATTAACTTACTTTAAAAATAGTGTACTCTAAACTTATTAAAATCGTGCATGAGTTATAATAAATGTACAAATTCGAAATTCCGTTTTCTTGTGGTTCATGTAATTACTTCAGGAATTACTGTAGTGAGTTTAGTAGTATTTTTAGCCCATTTTTTTTTTAAGTCAAAGGTTTTCACCCCTTTTTCTGTCACGGAGACGGGGAGAAGCTTCAGATATAACCTTTCTACCCCCAATTGTGACAGTTATAGATTTTAAGTTGGGTTATGCTGGACGAGATCCAGGAACAGTCAGTCGGAACGGTACGAGAAACCTCGGGAAAAATCGGGACTTCCTTCAATTCCCAATTTTGCCCATTATTTTCTCATCCCGTCCCGACTGACTGCCCCGGGGTCTCCGAGGATGGACGATTTTATACTTTTACCGAGAAAAGTTTTAAACGTGATTGTGACAGGGGAGAGAACAATGCAAGCCCAGCGTCATAGATCAGTGTTTTCAGCCCACGGTAAACTTACGGAGAGGCCAGCAAACGACATTTAGCATGTTTGCTTAGCTCTTTTTGTAGACATTACTTACCATGGCACAGTAAACCTTTTGGTGTTCAATTTTGGGAACCTGTCAAACAGCCTCGTGGGGACCCCGTAGTTTGATGTGCCGAGTTCTTCAGAATAACTGTCTTCGCCAGTTTTTGCACGCCGAAGATGCTTCGCAAGACGCACGCAAAGGATGATGGTTACGACAGAGAGCAATGCTATGTCACCAAGGCATAGCCACATGGTGTTCTGGGAAGATACGTTAGCAGTTAATCACTTTTCATAATAATGTAGAATGGTTTGTGTTACATGTCGTGCATGCTATATCCTCTGTGCGAAACATAACTGAGGCAAATATTGCAGGGTGTCGATAACAAAAGTATTCGTTGATGCTCTCGTTCAAATAAATAAAATAACTTCACTTCACTTCCCCCTCTGAAGTTTAATCGGCTTTGTCTTGAGGCTCCACATGAAAGCCATCCGGTCGGCGGTCACATGACCTTCGTTGGAGTAACAAATTCAACAAACGAAATTTTGGATTTTTTAGTTTATAACCACGCTTTGGACAACTGAAATGAAAAAGGGAAGTAATTTACTATTATAAATTTTGGGGGTTTTTAAGAACAATAGTTAATTCATGAGTAATACTTACGACGAGGCTAACAGCATTATCACACAAGTCGGACACTATTACGTCATACACGTTCCTGACTGGGTGACAATCTCCTACGTCATTTCGGAGCTAAATAAACAAGGAGTAACGACAACAGAATTATTATCATAACATTTTATACCACAATGGCTCTATAAACAGTACATTCGAGAGTTTTGCTCTGTAAAAGAAGTTTCTTGAATCTCATACCTTACTTATTGAGTCCTCTAAATACTGATCCATCCAACTTAGGATTCGTGTTAGCGACTTTTTACCCGCCTGTAATGAAATTAGGTTTGTAATCATACGACTGATTAACAAAATCCTTTACCTCTTGATTTCGTCTGCATAGTTATTTTAGAGCAAGTGGTCTCAACGAGAATCAGATAAAACTATAATCATCGACACAAGACAAAGACAAGCTTCTTGAACCGAATTTTCCACTTGATCTTATTTCTAGGTCATGGCGCTCGGTCGGTACGCTACGACCTCGGGCCAAATATTTTCTTGTCCGGCCTTCCCACTCAGTCAATAAGCACATATTGATCCAAAGCTCGAACCCCTAAAAAAGCGACATACCTCATTTGCTAGAACTAGTCCCTCGCCTTCCAGAATGTTTCTGAATGTTACTCTGGAAAGGTCTATTCTATTTGCATCGTTCTCAAGGGAGAAAAAAGAGCAAAACAAAAATAAAAAACGGTCGAAAAAACACCTTTGGCCTCAATAATATTTGTTGAGGAATCTTTCTTATGTCCAATAGAATGTTTACAGACAACACAGTGAGAATGCTTTAGCTGACAGTGGTAAGCAATATTTATCCCTCTACCCGTTATTTCAGATGTGGGGGGATCGGAATATCTGCGATTAGGTATCTTAAATGGGTAGACCTTTTATCTGGGCCGCGTGTCATAACACGGTCGATAACCTGAGTATGTACAACGATTAGGAACCCACACACTGTTCGCAAACTTTCCACTGCTGTGGTCAATTTGGTCTCAACAGCACACAACATACCCCTCCCAGATTTGTGAGTACTATCTCCATGATAAGACCTTAGTTAATAATGCCATGGTAGCCAGCGGCTATGTCCTACCAAACAGCGATTTAACAATTTTGCTTAGCCCTATGTTCATTCGCTGCGATGGTGATGTTGGAATTTTACAAAAGCCTGAAAAGGTGCACAGTTAAATTTACCTAATAATGAGCATTATGGTGTTTTCATTTAAAGATATAAGTCAAGGTCTGGTTCGAAAACAAGTCATCAGTTTCACCAGGATCTGACAACTGAGTTATATCTCAGTAAAAGGCCAAGAACATAGTTCCGATTGTCAACAAAATATTTTTTCCTACCATGACATTTATGTTCTTCGTCATTAAAAGCTGAGATTTCTGCGTAAGTCCAGACTATAAAAGAACATCAGGGTAAAAAAAGCAATTAAAAACGACTAATCAACTTACAGTCCATTTAGGGACGGATTGACCTGTTTCAGACAATCGTTCGGTCAGTCTGCTAGAGCTTCAGTCCATCAATATGTCTGTTAGCCACTCAGTCAGTTAGCTCGTCTGTAATTAAGTCTATTGGTCCGTCTGTTAGTCTGTCAACCAGAGAGTAAGAAAGAAATTAACTATAATCCTTGGAACAAAATGTGAGCAAGTTATTTCTTGTCATCCCTGTCTCTGCGTTTGTTTAATTTATGGACAATGTTTCCCAGTTTAGCAAGGCCCTAACGTCAATGGAAATGTAGTTTAAAGATTTATTTTAAAATATACATGACCACCATATTGTAGAAAGTACATGTTTGTAGGAATCAAAAATTTTACCACTAAGTTCTTTTACACAAGCAGAAGATGGAAACAAAAAAACAGCAAGGTAACAAGAAATAAGAAACGAAACATACATGAAAACCGCTGGGCTTAAGTACTGTTAGATCGTCTAGTGAAATCCTAAAATCGACTTTTTGTCTGGCATTTAAGGCATAGGGATCCCAATGTCAAGAACAGTAAGCTGCTCACACGATAATACCGAAAACCGATGGGCTGCCATATGATTCCATTCCAGATCAAGATTTCTGGGTTATGATCAGGAATGTTTTTCTCACCACTACTGGTTGCGACGTCTTGACAGTGCCATCGTCTAGTGTGTTTAAAGCGTCTTTGGTTGAACGCAGCTTTTCGGCAACTCCGGCTGAAACCTTTAGGAGAACGGAACGATCAGTAGTGAGCCCAGTCATAAGCTTACCATTCTCGCATCAAATTCTCATGCACTTTTTATTTCCCGCTTGGTTTCGGCTTGCGCTTTATTTTGCCTCGAGAGTAGCGAAATTCCGATTTATCTTCAAAAAGTTACAATTCAAAGTTCTGTTTCGCTTTTGATAAGAAAAGGCATATGAACTTAAAAAATCTTAGACAGTTTTGAATGCGTCAGTACCAAAGCTATGTTCTTTTTAATGTCGAGCTCTCTCAGTGTCATTATCAATTGCACTTGTTCTTTTCGCCAGTTGTTTTCTATCTCGCTCGCATCGTTCTTTTCGTTGGCTCAAATTAACATTACTAACTTGTTCCGCTGCCGCGGTTTCCAGGTCATTTGCAAATGCTTCCAGAGACAAGCTGTTCTTCAACAAAGGTTTTGCTGTCTGCAAAATAAAGCAAATATAAAATTCGGCGCTAAAGAGAAGAAAGTATTAAGGAAATGTAAACAAATTTATGGCTTCACGCTTAGGGGTGCTTCGGCCATAAATCAAAGGGAAAAAACTCTGTCCGTAATTTGACAGCACGGACCTCGAACTGGTTTCCATATGATCTGCAACGATCTGCGATACAATCGGAAGCTGTCTGCATCGGTCTTATCGCAGACGATCGTAAACGCCGCAGGCAAATGTTTCCATTTAAATCTGAAGCGATCGCAAACAAGGGTACCACTCATCCTCTGCGAAGCGAGGAGAAAAAGCCAAGCACTTATTAAGTCTGATTGGACACGACATAACATGTGTTTCAAGGTAAACATTAGTGTGTCGCCGATAGGACATAGATCATCTCAGACACACATTTCCATTAAAAATTGTCTTAGTCGGAAGCATTGTAATGGTCGGGAAAGTAGAACTAGATTCAACTTTCCCGACCATCCATACCGTGTGCCGCAGATCGCCGCAGACGTCGGGTACAGATGTTTCCTATGTCTGCGACGTGGTGCAGACCTATCGGCGATCGTGTCGCAAACCTATTGCAGACCGTTGCAGATCATATGGAAACCAGGCTTTAGTAAGAGGTATTTATCAACTCGTTAGTCCGAACGGTATTTGAAGCTGACGCGACCAACTGTAGTAGTCGACAGGGATGCGCTGGTTGTGAGAGCACTAGCCTCCCACCATGCAATGTGGCCCGGGTTCGATTCTCAGAATTGGCGTTACATGTTGTTTGTGTTTGTTGGTTCTCTTCTCTGCTCCGAGAGGTTTTACTCTGGTTTTCCCCTCTCCTCAAAAACCAACTTACGATTTGATAGACCGGTTTTCAATTGAGTGTCAAAAGTAATTAGTGAATTACTTTGGTTTTGCATTACTTCACTCAGCGATTGGTTCAAAGTTCACGCGTCACTTTTTCAACCAATGAGAAGTGAAACCAAAACCAATCGTGGCTCGCGCGTGCAAATTTTTTCGCGCTTTGTGTCGGCTACGTATAATTACTTCGAGTTTTGATTGGTTTACTGGATTGCCTCCGTGCTTTTTGATTGGCCAAAGTAATTACTTTGGTTTTGGTTTTGGGACACTCGATTGAAAACCGCTCTATTTGTTGTTTGATTTGATTTGATTTCTGTACATTGTCTCGAAGTAGTAAGTCAAGGCTAAATACAGTTGACACTTAAGTTCATTCATTGATTCATTGATTCATTCATTCATTCATTCATTCATTCATTCATTCATTCATTCATTCATTCATTCATTCATAGGGCTCAACGCTTAGGAAACTCTGAGGGACATTCTCAGTAAGATGCCGTTGCTTCTCTTTCCGATTTTTTTTAGTATGGCGTCGTCTACTACAGGTATACCGGTAGCAATGTCAAGTGAAGCTATGATCCTCTCAGTTATGAACGCAATTTTAGCAATTGCGTAGAGCAGCCTGAAAAATGCAGGACTTCAATGGGGTTTGAACCCGTGACCTCGCGATACCGGTGCGACGCTCTCGCCAACTGAGCGGCTATAAAGCCACTGACGTTAGGAGTTGGTCATTTGTGGGTTCTGATGTTCCCGTGATGAATGAATCAACAAATGAAGTGATATATGAAAGGAATCATCTATTAAATTGGGGACATGAAATCAAGTGAAGCTATGATCCTCGCAGTTATGAACGCAATTTTAGCAATTGCGTAGAGCAGCCTTATCACGGATTTCATGCCCGACCGTGGGGATGGACTGGAGCGAGGGTGTGATTGAGGCGCAGAGAGAAACAGATTACATCTCGTGAGGACCACACACATCAGCCTCGATTCCATGCTTGTTCCAGGTTTACACGAGAATACAAATATTTCCAGAGGTTGGAGAGTGGAGTGGTTGTATATTTACCTCCGTAGAATATTTGAAGTATTTTATTTCTTGTACACCAGAACTAAAAGTATCATTGACAGCTTTTCTGGTGTCATCTGAAACAAGTCTAACACTTATCAAGGTGTCGTTTAACCGCGCAAGAACTTCATCCATTGACGGAATTTTCTGGAAAGAAGATGGAGAATGCATAACAGGAAAAATTATGATAATAACAATTTGCAAAATTTGGGCAAAGCATGCTCTCAGCAAATGTGCGATTTAAAATGAGCCAAGGTTAACTACAGCCAGCACGCGATGAAAAAATCGCCACAATATTCATAAGAGAAAGTTGTGTCTTTACGCTTCTCCTCAGTACTGGCGTGAAGCATGGCATGATAGATGTATCTGACAGTACTAAGGCGTACTAATTATTTTTTTTAAATTGTTTAACAAGGGCTAGTGAGCGGCACAAAGGAAGACTGCTTGTAGTTGTGTATACTTATCGTTTATTTCCGACGCGTTTCGTTTCAAACTGAGACTTCTTCAGGGAATGAATACAACTATCATACGGCAGCATATACAGCATATAGGTGTGCTAAGTTTAGCCTACACCTTACCACGAATAACAACTAAAATATGCTGAGATACGCTGACTACGGGGCGTTACAAGAAACGCCCAAACACATCTGTTATTGCGTGTTACTATATTTTGGGGGTCATACGATTAGCTCTAATCGTATGACCCCCAGTTTTTTAATTTTTTAAATAAATACTAGTGAGAAGCACACAGCAACATATCTTGTCAACTTGCTTTTACTTCTCCGACCGGTTTCGTCTGATTACGCAGACTTCATCAGGGAGTTTGAGCAAGATGGTTAAAAGGAACTTATTAATTTTTATACCTTATTTACAAAGTACAAATCACGTCCCAGCAAGAGTGTGAACAGCGAAAAACACCTACACAACAGTACGTACAGGATATGACTAAAATCTTACATGACGATGAGAATTGTAATTTGGGGGCTCACGGAGTTAATGTTAAATCCGTAAGCCACAAAATTACAATTTTGTATGAGTGCTTATAGTACTGAATATGTTTGGCCAAATCAAGGAAATGCTGAATTAGAGTTTCTATCTAAAAAATGAAAAGAATAGAGATTAGTTGCATTTAAATGTTAAATAAACTGACATTCTTAAAGTTCTACATTTAAAGGCTGCCAGGGA
>NC_090874.1:7782503-7820003 GCF_036669935.1 Montipora foliosa
GATCTTCACGTATAACAAAATGGAACGATTTTTTTCGTTGGTTCCCCAAGGATAGAATGAGAAGGAACGAGGCTGGCCAATGCATTGAGTTACGAAGCACTTATATGACAACAGCTCTCGAGATTGTTTTATATACTTTCAACACAAGAAAGCTGTGCCTTATATAGGTCCAATAAAATTAAAAGTTGTTAGGAGGTGTGTTGTATCACGGTTTTATCGAAATTTCTCGAGCTTTCGGGAAGTGGTATGATTCAAAGAAATTCTTTATCTACATTCTTTCAAGAAGTCGTAAAGTCGGATTTTGCCGAAAGCTGGATAGCCATTCCGATACCGGCGGTAATCTTCTAGTTCCAACAGAATTATGATAGAGGGACTTTACAAAAACCGGAAACCAGTGATATTTTCACCTGTATTTATCGTATCTGTTGAGTAATCCACCATTTCCAAAGATACTTTGTACCTCCCCTTTCATCGGAAGCAATATTTCCGTTTGAATCTGAAAGATAACAACCAAGCACTTTGCAGCTTTTTGGAATATATACAGATTCTCCGCGAGCAAGGGGCTCACGTTAGCCAATCACAACAAAGGCAGACAACGAAACTATGCAATCGTAAGTCAAAGCAATAGCTGCAGCCGCCGCTTAGCGCGGAAAATGTTGTGCGAGCAAGTCACTTGCCAAACGTCAATTTGACGCCCGAAAAGCGAAGTGGATGGAAGAAAACTTACCGAATTAGCATCCTTTTCCAAGGAAGCTACCATCTTGGAAGCAAAATCCTGCAGCTCTTTAGTGAAATCTTTTATTTCTAGAATTAAGAGGAAAATATCGTTGATTACAATTTGAAACATTGCAGTCATCATTCATGTAATTAGCAGCTGTGTTAAAGAAATTTAGTCCACCTGCACAATGGTTTCTGAAAAGAAAATCGAGGACTATAATAGCAGCATAAATTTTCGACCACGTCGCGCATTGCGAATGAAATGCAATTATTGCACTTCGCTAGCGTTGCCGTCATCGAAGCTTAAAGTCCACTCTAAAAGTAAGGGAAAGCTATAAAACTGAGGTGAAAAAGAAATTTTGGCCTAGAGATCAACCAATCGCACGATATAGCAAACCAATGGCGCTGCGCCAATCAAGAAAGTGTTCACAGCAGGAACACAGTCCGAGCAAAGATGAAGGATTGTCAAGTGAACAATGACAACAACGTCACCAGAGAAAAGGCTTGCCACTGTGCATGCGGCTCACTAAGTACAGTGTAATACGAGAACATTGCCTAATGGAGCTGTACTGATGCTTAACATGGACGTCACAATGGACGCAAGCATACAAAAAAAAAGCAATGTACAGCGCATGCGCATTTGCAAGCAAGTCTGAAACAATAATCCATGCTTGAACGGGATTCGGAATCATGACCGTAAGATTTTCGAAACCAGGACCTTGATGGCTCAGTTGGCATTGAGAGCATGGGGAGCTGAGCAACTCCAGCCGGGGGCTTTGATTGTTTTCAAGCTTGCTAGCAACTGCATAAGTTGCCTATCTAAATGCAATGTTCTTTCATTCTTTCATTCTATGTCCAGTTCCGCAAATCAAATAGATGAAATTTCGGGTCGTGTCGTACCTCATTGAACGGGCTTCAGGATTGGCCAACAGAACAATAGAACGAACAAATATAACAATGGATTTAGCACAGAATACAATAGGAAGTACGACCCTATACAGCCAATGAAATATAGTGTTCAACAAGAGGTACGACCCTTCCCGGCCGGCCCGCCCTGGGGAATTTCACATATTCTACAAAGCATTTCATTCCCCTCTCGACTTCTCTTATTGGATACTGATAACTTAAACTTGCGGTTGACCTACTCCCAGAAGACTTGATAACCGTCGATTGGTAGAGTAGTGCAGCACACATCGCACGTGCGTCGCACGTGACAACCAGGCCTTAGACCTTCCTTTGCACCTGCCAACTGCAAAGCCACAGGGAAGTCACATTTGCGAAACGACATCTAAGGGTTGCGCCAAGGGAAAATTATATTCATTCTAATATAAAATGCCCTTTGTTGCGAGTTGAACTTAAAACTCACCTTCGGTTCCAGTGAATGTGGCCTCGTAAACTTTAGCGGGTATTGAATTGAATGTGTCCCTTCCCTAAAAAGAGACGTGCTGCATGTGTCAGATCTAGTTTAGAGTGGCGCAGCGCGGCATTTTAAGTGTGTATGGAGATATCATTGGTTTCGGCTTTGCACAATGGTTTTGTTGCTACAAGGTTGTTCAATTTGAATTGTGCTTGCAGTTTTTACTTCTTTAGCAGACTTTTATGCTTTTTTCAGCAAGAAGCGAACACTGATATTCATACACTCAGTTTTCAGCGCTTTCTAGCCGTGAGTTTTAAGCAGACATTTTGGTAAGGAATGGATCGCGTCGTAGTTTAACCGACACTCAAGATTTCCTATTTGTCATGAACACAGTCTCCGGATTTTCGACAGTTCTGTAAAGTAGCGGACAGTGTTTGTTTCTGAAAGCACCGGACGTGACTTGTGGGAAGGCAAGGCACCTTACGAGCACCGAAGGCAGGGTACCTAGGGGGTTCTGGGGGCATGCCCCCCCCCGGGCATGCCCCCAGAACCCCCTAGGTACCCGACCCTCTCCGAAACGCTGTTCCCAGGGTTTCTGGAACCCAGGAATTAGTTTTCCAGGAAAGGCGGGGGTTCAGTCAAATTCTCTTTAAAAAGTAAGCCAAAAAATAACAATAAAAAATAAAACCCCTCAAATATTGGCATCAAAGTACCGGACATGCAATGGAAAACGATCGGACGAAACGTCCGCCTTCCGGCCTCCAACGAAAACCCTGTTGTCCCCGAAAACAACTAAATTCTCCACACCTCAGTTGCTTGTGCACCAAAGTCGTTTTTGGAGAGAATTGCTTCTATGTTTGATAACTCCTCGGCCGCATCTGGAACCTGGCAGGATAAAGAAGGCTCCCTTATCGTTACTGCATCTAAAGATCTATACCTCGCATGAAAGTGAACTTTTTTGTGAAGATTACATGTGCCTTCGAAGTTCAAACTAATCAGTTCGGTTTCATCAATCAATCAATCAATCAATCAATCGAGATGACATTTATAGCAAATTCTAACTCTAAACATACGTAACACACTCTAAGGATACAAAGTACAACCTCCGATAAAATTATTTGACTGAGACAGTTCACAATTATACAGATTTGATACTTTTTGTTTTCGGATTATTTGAGCCAAATGACAGGGGAAATTAAAGTGCCCCTGTAATAAAAAAAAATCACCTCCTTTTTTTCTTCAGATTTTGAAAGTGTGTTTGCTTAACACCTGACTGGCAAAATTTTGAGCTTTGATTTTTATCCAAAAGCCGTTTACTTTGAGTGTAAGTTTTGGATTTCACGGTTCGCCATTACCCACGTTCAAAACTGACCGATTGGATCTCAGAGGGATGGATCCAGGGAAAAGTGACGTCAAAGGCTCACTAGCTTGAAGTTTTAGCGTGTGAATGCTGCTTATAAAAGGTGCAGAACTCGAGTTTAAAAGTCTGAAAGAACAAAACTCCCGTGCTGCATATTAATTCTGCAGCGTACACACGCATTGCATTCTTAAACTAGTGAGCAGTTTGCGGTCATTTCCTCCTCGAACCAGCTCTCTCAAGAACTTAAAGTTAGTAATGGCGGACCATTAAATAGGAAACTTCCAGTTAAAATAAACAGGTGTCTTTTTCAAATCAGTGCTTAATACTTTGATTGCTTAGTGCTTGGTTAACATAGTTTTGAAGTCCAAAGAAAAATAAGAAGTGATTTTTTTGGTCACAGGGGCACTTTAAGGGAGGTGTGATGCGTCCTAACAATTTTGTCGGAAGCTGTAGATGCCAAAGCCAAAGGGCATATGTGACAAGGTCACACTAAAATAAGATGTGCTGCAAATTCACAGTAAAGTTTATGCCAAGAATCAGAATTGGAATCAGAAAAACTGCTTGCGGTTGGCATGTTTGAGCATCTTCGATCGTAGCGCAATACTGTTTGTATTGCAACTCGAAACTGTGAAAATTCGTCTTATTAGGTAAGTGGTACGACACACGGAATTGAAGCTTGCTATAATGAAAGCCGTGTGCATGAAGGCACTAAAGTCACATGAAACTGGATGTGCAAACGAAACTGAAACGCCGAATGCAAAATGTGTTAAAGTTATATCAGTTTTCAAACTTACTCTCAAATCAAGGGGTTACGTTTATGCAAACGTTGGCCGTGTAGCACTTATAGTTCAACAGAGTTAACTAAGAGAGGGTGATGTGAAGTGCTATTTTCTACCCATGTAAACCATGTGAGAGTGAGCCCTATTAATGGCGATGGACAACTCAAGGACAGAGAAAAACTCTGACCAGGGTGGGAATTGAACCCACGACCTTCGGGTTAGATCACTGCTGCTCTACCGACTGAGCTACAAAGTAATCTTCAATTCCCACGATCTGCTCCCGTCTGACCTTGTAGCTTATTTTTACCCCACCGGGAATACAAAATTTAAAAAAGAAAAGGAAAACAAACTGAATTCTGCTAGTTGTAGTCAAATGACGCCATCATGAAAGTTGCCTGTTGTCTTCAGTTTTATTAGAATGACTGTAACTAAATCTATTACACAAAAACCGATGATAACAATTTTGTACGCATGTTTACTAAAACTTGAACTTCCTTACGCTGGGCAACAATTGTCTACTTCTCAAACCCATAAGGCTTTGCGCCTTGGGTGACCGGTTTTGCCGCTTCATGAACAAATATTGGGGATGTCAACAACGGAATTTTAGTGGTGTAAAGATATTTCAAACTGAAGAAAACCTAAGCTTAGAGGCATCTGCAGAAAGCTTTCAATAGACGTGGCGAAATCATTTGCAAAGAAAGGGTTTTGATCAACATGTTCGAAACCATATATATGCTAATGACTTGGTCGTGTTGAAATCCTGTGTAGAATTCAGTTACCTGATTGAAGTCTGCCTCGGCTTGTAAATCATCCCAGGCGGGTATTTTGTCACACGCTCCGGCTTCCACTGACGGTGGGTCATTATTACAATCTTCTTTTGCTTTTGTCAAGTTGTTCCGTGCCTCGTCCAAGCCAGCACGAAGTTTCTGACCAAGGCTTCTGAGACTTAGCACTGTATCTGAGACATCTCTCAAAGAGTCTCTCAGGTCTGTAAGCTCTGTTAGAAAGGAGAAACAATAGGTCTTTTGCAACAAACGATCACATGGTACAAAATCCGCCATGCTGAAGGGCAAGCTCATTATTATTCCCCCACTGGGACATTAAAACAAAAGCAAGTCAAGCTTTACTGGTTCAGGTCTCTTTGTTTTAATGTCCCAGTGGGGGAACAATAATGAGCTTGCCCTCCAGCATGGCGGATTTTGTACCATGTGATCGTTTGTTGCAAAACGCCTATTAGCCCACAAAAGCACATAAGTTAAAAATAGGTCCGCAACGCGTGTGTACATCTGCTCAAGTCGTTTTCTCGTCCGAGTCTTCATTTTGGAGCATTGCACTATGATTCATGACCAGGAGCCTAAAACTACAATAACAGGTATATGAAACGGCATTTTCACAGATCAAGCTACTTTTAGGCGAGCTCTTATATGAGATTTGGCTTGCAAGAGTTATAATCAACTTATAACTCAATTTAAACATAACTCGGTCCTTAAAAACGCCGTTCCTAGTCATGGTCTCCTTGTGTCATTTCCATGATAACATTTTAACCGACTATATTAAGTTCTATTAAAATAAATTTATCGACACTAACTTATTCCCATTTCCATGACATCATTGAGAAGTGTGTCGACACTCTGTTGAGATTGTTGTATGAGCGGCGTCGATATGTTGACAGGTAAATCTGAAAGTAATAATATCCAAACCTAAATTTCAGTACCAGCAATGAGATCAACCAATATACCTTTTTTTTTCTCCCTACATTAATGCTTGAAGAAAAAAGAGTGCAATGTAGCTTACCAAACGGCGTGCCACAACCTTCAGCAACAAATCAACTCAGTGCAAGCCCACCATTTTAAACATAACCGCGTTAGATTAACTCAAAACTAAAAGTGCCTTTCTAGGTTTAATCAGGACAACTGTCTGACCTTCTGAAAAAGTAGCTAAGTATATTCCACGAACTGGAAATACTTTTCTAAAGAAGTTATGGACTACTCTGTGTTAGCATCTGTGCGAACAAGAAAGGAGAAATTCCCGCTAAGAAATTCAGACGCACGAGAAGGTCAACGGTGCCGCTTCAATTCTCTCGCGTCCAAATTCCCGGCTAGCGCCAATTTTCTGGCTCTTCCCATATGAACACGTACAACGTAGACTAGTGGAGGTTGCGGGATCAGTGGGTCGTTTCAGACAATAAATAGTAACTTACATGACAGTTCTTGCAATATCAGCCCGCTGGTAAAATTCATATTTTCCCCGGTAACTTCAGAGAGTTCCTAACAAGCAAAGCAATGAAACACTCATTAATAAAGTGTCATGCAGTTAAATGCTGTAAAATATTTCTTGATAATTACACGAGCTTTTTTTGTTGTTGATACTGTGATTGGAGATCTGCTCGTGGTCTTGAACGGCTCTCTTTCTTAACAAACCCCAGCTTTGCAAAAAAGATGAGTTTTGATAGTTGTCCTCGCCAATCTAGCCTCCCACATAGACGTACTAGGGCTTCGTCATGCGTTCCTCCCCCACGAACGTCTGCTCACACAACAAACCACTTCCTTTCGTAGATTACGGACCAATCACAGACTGTTTTCCAGTTTTGGATAAACAGGTGCTTCGTATGGCATTCTTTCGCCGCATGTGATTGGCTATCTACAACACAATTAGTCAATGCTCATTGGTTTATTTAAATAGAGGGCAAACGGCTGGTGAACGGAAGTGGTTTTTCGTTTCAGCAGACGATCGTGGGGGAGGAACGCGTGACGAATCCCTAAGGACGTCTGCTTGGACCGGCTATCTCCAGTCACATTAAGAAATTCAAGGGAAATCAGCAGTTTAAGCGTCAAATATATTTCGTGCGGGCACATTGATTGAAGACACCCTAACAAAGAAAGGGAAGCCGGAGCGCTTGGACATAAAACTTTTGAGAACAGGCCAAGAGCGACAATCAACCAAACTTAACCCTCAAATGTCGACAGGTGCTCCCTCCTCCAAGGTGGCGAAAACGTTTCGAACTTCCGCCTGTACTTGCACTAAGTTAACCCTGAACTCAAAGTTATGCTTATTAAAAAACCGTATGAAGAGCGGTACCTTGAGAGTGTTCTCCTCGTAAATCGCAATGTCCACAATTGAGCTCATAAACATGGAATTCAACTCAGGAATTGCGGTCTCCGTTTTATCATTGACAAGGCTGATTGAAAAGGCAGCGACCCTGCAAAATTTACATTGTGAAAGTATGTAAGTCTTCTTTATCACTCTTACTATTATGCAGCACTTAATGGTGCAACTTCTAGTCCAGCGTTCAGTCCAAAATGCACGTAATTAATGGACGTCCAATTTTGATGTCTAACACGAAGTGTCCCTTTAGGTATAAGCAAATGCTCCCAATTTCTAGCAATGAGGAAAGTGTAAAAGTTAGCTATATATCATCTTTTGGCGAGGCTAAACGCAGGTTTTTATCTACAGGGGCTACTATGTGACGATTAATGTCTGTATTTGCTAATGCTAAAAGGAGGCAGTGAGGCCCAGTGGCCCGCTCTGACCACTCGTTGAATTTGTTTCTGGTAGTCCCTGGTTCAACTTCCCAGCTGCATTTGTAAATAGCCAACTCAGGTTTGCCTCCGGCCAGTCGGGATTCTCAACAATTGTAGCTGTTGTCCTGTTCCGTCGTTCCGTTAATTGTGTTTTCATTGGCCCTGAAAAGCCCCTATGGGGAGAGGGTCAATTAAGTATGTATTGTATTGTATTTCCAGACGAGAGTGATGTCTAAGTTGGAGAGAAGAAGCAATAGGGACACTCCGTGATGCCTGCCAAAATTGTCGTGGATCTAATTACGTGAATTTTTGGACATATCTGAAATTTGGTAGAGTCCGCTAAGATAAGCCGAAGTAACGCCGTCTTTTTTGCCATTAAATTCAGGAACGAACCGAGGGAAATTCATCAATTGCACCACGGTGATACCCAGGGAATTGAGCACTACCCAATGTACAAGAACCTGCTCAAACCAAACATCTTAACCGTAAGTCCTCAAATTTATTCAGATCATATTAGGATCCGTCAGCTGAATATGAGCTTTCCAACTGACAAGGTGTATTTTCAATGATTATAGATACTTAGGCCTTTCTAAGGTCATTGTAAAATTCCTAAGATAACTCTTAAGATAACTCTAGAGCAAAGTATGAGCAAGTGAGTTTACTCACATGATGAGCGCTGAGCAAATTGATATCGCAGCTGTAAATAGTCTCCTCTTTTTCTTCGGATTCGTTTCAAGGTCCTCCTCGATCAGTTCACCGCCACACTTCCCCTTGCACCGGAAACAGCCAAATATGATACCAACCAGCGGTATCACAAAAGCGCATATTAGCGATATGGAAGTGAGAACTGTGATAGGTACATTTTCCGTGATTACCTGAAATACAAGAAGAAGGACAAACCCATCGGCCGTAAAAGCTTTCAGTCGTTCCCTAGTGCCTGGCTTATTCAGGACTTGGATTATGAATTTTTACGTGTGTTCCCGACTTTTCGCTTGTTAGGGAGCTTAAGCAAGGGAGAAGACGATGTCTTAGAGAACAGATATGTCCAGAAATGCAATCAATGGCAAAAATGGCAGATTTAGTGAAATTTCGCTAAGAGGGCAAAATCCTTCATAGACCGATTCAGGCTAATTCAATGTTGTACCCAATTCAAATCCTTTAGGAAAAAAAAGTTTTGTATACCTTATTTACAAAGTACAAATCACGTTCCAGAAAGGGTGTGAACAGCAAAAAACACCTACGCAACAGTACGTACACGATATGACCAATATGCCGCATGACGCTGAGAACGTTAAAGCCGAGTTCGCCCCAAGATTAATATTCTCAGCGTCATGTCCACTCTTGCTACAAGCTCTTCACTCCCACCAATACAACGCCCCCCCCTCCCCCCCCCTTTACTCCACAGAGACAAAACTTGAAATCATAGTGATATGCCTTACCTCATTTATTATGTATCCAACAGAATAATTTCCTTTCCTGTTATAATTTCGTATAGCATCCTTGATGGCATCTGTTTTGAATACATGCAAACTTTATCAAATTGGCTAACGCCAGATAGCTCTAAATCAGAAAGCTAAGCTTAACTTGAAGACATCAGTCTTTGAGAACACCGACATCTGGACGAAAAACTCTTTGAGGTTGATTTGTAATCAGCTGCGATTTTTTTTTCGATCTGGATTAGCCAAAACTGGAATGACTTAATGAAGGAACGGATGAAAGCTCTCTCTATCCTTACTACTGGTACCTTTTTGCTTTTAAGAACGTTAGCAGCAAACACGTAAGCCTTTCTATCCACTCTTTATCTACCATTTTAAATCGGGATAGACGATGCACCAAATCAGTACAATTTTGAAATGTAAGGATCACTCTACAGTAATTAACAACTCTTCCATGGGCACGAGTTAGTTGACGGTATGAGATGGAAGCGCGTGATGATAGCACAGAGTTGGCTACAACCAATCTCATATCAATGAAGCGCAAATTCAATAATTTCTTTTTCTTCAAATTAGGTGCGTAGGTAGGTAACACTTTAATTCAATGAGATACCTATATCCCTTATGGCCCTATAGAATTTAGACCAGACTACGACATCCGGAATCAGTTCCGTGCCCAGCTCTTATCGAATAGTGCGTTTGGATCTTTAACGTCCGACAGAGTTTATTTAGCTAGCTAGTTACAGTAAAAATAAACCTTGTTGTTGTTGTTGTAGGGTTTTGAGAGGGGGCATACGGTATATAGTCCTTATCCGAGAAGACTAGAGAGTCTAGACAGGGCGGGTAAAGGTTTCTTACCCGCCCTGGTGTAACCCATGATTTGCGGATGTAATTACAAAGGCAACCCTTTCTCCTCAGTTATTTATAGACCCTGAGTGTTGTTCCGGCCGGAGTCGAACGCACGACCCTCCTACACTGTAGTCTGCCATGCTCAACCATCTGAGCCACTGGCCGTCTAACTTCAGCCATTTACCTGTTTCAAATTACTAAACAACCGGCACAATCAGTTTCTATATAAGGTCATACGGTATACGAGCCGATAACCAAGATTGAGCGATCATATCCAAGCGTTAGCAACGCAATGTCCAGGATCTTTTTTTACAATTAATACGGAGTACATTACTGAGAAATGAAAGTTAGAAAGATAATAGCAGTTAGACAACACCTAAGGCAGCTGCGAGCAAACTTGAAAAATCCAGGCCCGAGTAGCTCGAAGCATGGATAGCGCTAACCAGAGTTAAATGCCAGGCAAACCTATAGGTTTTGATACTTTTGTACCTCAGTTAAGAAAACGATTTGCGCTAACAAGGCTTCGAGCAACTGGCCCCAGGCTTCGATCCCACGAGTCCCATGACCATGTGATTTCGTTGCAATTGCTTTACCAATGGAAATATCAAGCCGGCTGGGAGCTGGGGACTATTGCGACTTCAAGTTCTACTAGAATATCAGCCAGACTAAAACAAAAGATAAAGCGATACATGTACAGAAGTCTGAAGTGTTTCCCGTTCCTCAGTTCATTTTCTAAGAAGACGGAGAGCGTTTCCCGTTCCTCAGCTCATTTCCTACGAAGACGGAGAGCGTGAACCTCGTTCTTAACGGGTTGCATGAAGTGAAAACAGCTCTCAGCTGGCTTGATAACTCCGTTAGTAAGCGGCAAGTAAGGATGGCCCTGTGGTAATATTTCTGCCTTCCACCTCTGCGGACCTGGGATCGCATCTCATCTTCGTATGAGGGCTGAGGTTAAGTAGCTCTCAATCTTACTCCGAGACTTTTTCTCCAGGCACTCTGGTTTTCCTCCCTGAGCAAAATCGACTCCCAGCTTATTCCATCTGGCTGTGATGCTGTGCTTCCGAGGTCGTGCATGGGTCGTGTTCAGAGCCCGAGCGCCTAGCCGACCGTCTGCCAGCCGCCTTCGGCCCGACCTCGATGAGCTACGCCCTTAAATAACAATTCCGTCTCTGACTGTAAGACAGGGCGATTAGGAAGCCAGATATTTAGATATTCTTTATGAAACCAACAAGGCCGTCATTGCGTCATTATGAAGCACCCACGGAAAATTGTTCATAAACGAAAACATAACCTTTTTGCTAGGGAATACTTACAGGTTAACGCACTCGGCGAGTGAATTATCGGGATTTACCTGTACGAGTTCACTAACAATGAACGAGAAATTTCAATACCGCACGAGGCCGCCGAGTGCGGTATTGAAAATTTCGAGTTCATTGTTAGTGAACGAGTGCAGGTAAATTCCGATAATTCACGAGCAACGAGTGCGTTAACATTTTTATTATTCAAATTGAATACACTGCACAAAGAAACACTACACTGAAACAACTATATACTAGGTAAACCAGACAACTAGCGTGAATGAAAAATTTAAAATTCGCAACCTTTCCTTTCAAAACAGATATTCCCAAGCAGTTGCTTTCTTGGTGTTTTTAGGAACTGCATCATCAATGAGGGAATCGATGTCTGCTTCGGACAAATCGTCAAACTTCGAGTCGCCCGAAGCCATGGTGTTAAGACAGTGGTGTATTGAATTTACACCACGGCTATTACACCACGATAATGACGTCAAGGCGGTTGTTTCGTCATAACTCAGTGTCACGTGGCACAAATCAACCAATCAGAAAATCAGAATTCGTACAGTGTATGAAATTTGAATAATAAACTCATTTAAACAATCTTGGTCAATAAATCAGAGCATTTAGACTCCAATATTGAACAACGTTGAGCCAAAATTTTTCATCGATTGTTGGACCTGATTTCGGTTTTGTCGGACGCAGCCATGTTGCAACTTTTAGCGGGCTTTGCAATTCACTCTTTGAGTTTTCTCAGTTTTGGCATTAACTTTCAAATAATGATAACAAATAAACAACCAAATTATAGTCGCAGTTACTCCTGATTCCTGTCCAAGTGTGCTAGAGCTAGTGTAGTTTTAGCCGAGCGGGTGAAGTTATGTGTTGTAACGTTTAACCTAGGCTTAGTTAGCATTCTCCCGCGTGACCTTTTTGTTATAGTGATTTACATAGTTCTTACGAGCCAGCGCTGTACAGCGGTCTTTTGTATTTCCATGTGCTCTTGTCTGTGCTCTTATCAATATAATCAGTTCTTGTTCATTTTGTGTGTGCATTTCCTCTTGTGTGAATTTCCCCCTTGAGAACATAACACTTTTTTCATTAAAATGGCAAAGTTATCAATCAGTTTTAATTAGCTGGAAAAAGCCAGGAAAACAAAATATGACCTTGCTGGTCAGTGTATTGGATAGTCAGAACTGGTCTTAAAATAAGAATGATAAACATTCATCGTCGCGAGATATCAGTCATGAAGCGACAAATTGCCTGTTTTTTTTTTTCTGTTTAAATGGTTGCTTTAAAGAAAGTTCTCTCTTATACAAAGGAGCTCTTTTCCAAGACCTGTGAAAAACAAGCGGGTACCAAAAGAGAACAAAGTTAAACCAGCGACGAATTTCACCAAAACACAGTTTATCTACCAGTCAAAGAGGATATTAATACCCTTTACTTCTGATCTTTTATATGGTTTCACTTCCTTAACAAGTTTGAACAAATTAGTTTGTAGTGTGAAACTCAGGACAAAGTTGATGTGCGGTCAAGTTGTTCAATACCCTAAAACCAAACATCCGATTTGTAATTACACGCCTACTGTTAGCTTTATCTCTTTTCGCGGCTGAAAGCAGCTTTCAAAGTTTGTATGCACTTAATAATTGAAAAGGAACAACAAATTTAAACGCCAGAAAATTAAGACTTCAAATAAATTGTTGAAATCCAGCATTAACCCCAATTGTAATCTACGCTGGTTATATAAATGTTTCGAACTTACGGAAGGCAATGTGACTCAGACGCAGGCGCGAAAAAAATGAACAAGGAAGACTCATTTGTTAAAATGAGAAAGAAACAAATAAAAAAATACCATTTTAGAGAGGCATTAAAGCGAGTCCTCCTATGCGCTTTAAGAGACTTTCAGACGAGTTTATAAGTAGCTCTCTGAAAGGAAATGACCTTGTTACAAACTTGATAGACAGAGTGCGTCGAAATTCAACAGTATGTTGCACAGTTCACTGAATCCGTCACGATCTTTAACTCTGCGTTGCACAAGTCAGTGAACTGAAGTGTGCTTATCTCCTTATCAAAAAGTAAGCATAGTTACCTCAAATAACTTAAAGAAGGAAAATGAGTCATTTCTCACAGCCGAGAAGGACAACGGGAAAAAGACATGCAGCGCCTTTCGGAAAAAAAACATTGGGACAAAGCTTACCATAAGGTGGAGAATAATTCACCGATAAAACCACAGCTTCAGCAATGGTGTCGTAACTGGCCAGAAACCAGTCATTCTTGCTTTTCTTCAAGGTATAGTTACTTCCTTGGCGGAGTGTAGAAAAAGTAATGTTATCTCCATTAAGTACGCCTTTGCCATCTACGGTAATGAAGCTGGTGATATAAGTCAATGCTACAATTGACACCAAAATTTTCTCCTTCATCTCCTTCATAAAGGAGGCCATATTCCCGCGTCCTTAGTAATTCATTTCTGCTGGGTATTCCTTTTAACAAGTTTAAGTATGAAGTAAAATTCGTGGTAAAGGAAAAATTAGTAATAGGCGCATTGTAGCGCAAATCAAAACAAAATGTTTTCATTTTACGATTTTGCGCTCCCCGCACGTCGACAAGCAATCGTGACGTCACGATTCCATTTAGGCTGCGCGCGCGGGGCATCTTGGTTCATTCCTCTAAGTTGCCTAGGTGATAGGACTGTTGTCACCACGTCGATTTAAAGAAGATATGCCGAGGATCCGAAAAGGAAATTGTTAAACATAGATCGATGCTAAAAGAGAGATAATGGAGAAATTTTAATGTAGCTTTAAAAGTTACTATTCAAACACCCAACGTCTCGACATTCCTGTCTAGCGTCTGCCTATAAACCAGATAGCAATTGTCAACCTGTCCCAAGTTGCTCGAAGCATGGTTAGCGCCAACCAGCGTTAGATACCATGGAAACCGCTCTAGGTTTTGATACCTCTTAACCAACGGTTAGCGCTAGCCAGGCTTCGAGCAACCGGCCCTTGGTTGCAATGTGAACCTTAACTCTCACCTTCAAAGAATGAGATTTTAAAACACACATTAAACGGTAATCAGGTTGAATCCCACACAAGCCCGGATTCTTTTGAGACTTTCTTTGCAATTAAATTAAACTGTTTGTGGCAGCAAGGACCAAAGGGACAAAAAAGAAGCTCCGGATTCTGGTGAAGGCGGATCAAATCCGCAGCGTGTAATTATTTTAACAAACGAGAAGTCAGTCAAACGAGTGATCGAAGAGTGAAGGAATAATATCTGTTGGATTTACCAGTATTTCAAAAGGCACTGCCGTTCTTCATGCGGCTCGGTAAACATCCACCACTAGCCACCCACACTTCAGTGAATAATTGTTAAATGTAAACATATAAATTAAATAAAATCTCTCCCACGGCGAATATCGATTCTAAGAAGGTATGCGTAAAAATAAAATTGCTCCCTATGCAAGCCAGCTTCACGTCGAGAGAGCCTGGATACGAGGTTACTTAAATTAATGTAGTTGTATTTAAATATCACTGAACACCTCCAAGAAAGCCTAAAGACTTTAAAATGTCAAATCATAATTTTGCCTGACCAATTAAAATAGGCTTTATTCGCATATTGAAAGCATCAATAAACATATATTGGGTTTCCATGTAAGTGCTGTCAAATAAATAAAACATTGACAACATTATTCTCTGTGTTCTTAGAAACATCAAGGCTAACTCTTTCTAACCATGTTACAGTACAGAGTTCTACTTAATCAAAGCACAGATCTTTTTATGCAACTGGTAAGTTTTCCGTTTTATCTTTATAGTAGTATCTTTTTTGTTTGTTTGTTTTAGTATCGCTCTTAAAAAGGATTCCACAAAGGTTTAACGCTTGTTATATATTGTCGTTAAGTTTTCTCTTCCATTTGAAGACAAAATAAATAACCTTCAACCGCAAACTGGACGAACTTTAGGTATCGACTGAAAGGTATATTAGTCGCTTTTTACGTAAAGAAGGCCATTCATCTGAATTAAATTGTATGAACTATGTTTTACAGCCTGAAATAGCGCTGAAGACAACAAAATTATTTTAAGATAAAAGTACGTACGCAAGTGATAGAAAACCACGAATTTGAACGTAGTGCTCTAGTTTAAGCAAATTGTATGGTGAAAAGTTCCTGCTGGCGCGAAAAAACATGCTCGCTTGAAATATGTTCGGAGCTTTTTAAAGTAATATGTCGTGTTATATTAATCGCAGAAAGCCTGTTGAAAATGTTTTTTTTAACTGCAGTTAACCAACAAAATTATTTTAAGATAAAAGTACGTACGCAAGTGATAGAAAACCACGAATTTGAACGTAGTGCTCTAGTTTAAGCAAATTGTATGGTGAAAAGATCCTGCTGGCGCGAAAAAACATGCTCGCTTGAAATATGTTCGGAGCTTTTTAAAGTAATATGTCGTGTTATATTAATCGCAGAAAGCCTGTTGAAAATGTTTTTTTTAACTGCAGTTAACCAATAATCAACCGATTGGCGACACCAATAATCAATTTGTACGTGCAAACTAAACTCGAAAAAAATTACCCTAAATCGAATATTAGCGGAGAGAAACTAAAACAATTTCGTAGGAAACTAATAAAAGAAAATCCAGGATTGAAACGACTTACAAGGACCCGCAACCATGCGATTGCACTGCACTACTCTTCCATCGTAGTCTGAAATATATCTCATCATCACTCATTCACCCTTGTAAGCGATATATAGTACGAACTCACAATTGACATGTTCCCAGATAACTCGATATCGCAGTTGTGGGAGACGGCCTTTTTCAAGCCTGGGATTTGTTTTTCCTATTTTCTATCTGTCTTTCTGAAAATGCGCTGATCTTCAAAGTATTATGCACAGGCCAGACATCATTCAAAAATTTGTCACCGCTCACCAATTGAAATTTATTCTCGAGTAGTTTTTGTTGCAATTAATTGGCAACCCAAGTATTCTCAAATTTTAATTTATGCGAATTACGCGATCAGTTTTTTCCCTTTGGATATTTACCGAAACCCGAAGCTGCGTGGTAACTATTGATCAAGAAGTACACACGAGTTTTGACATACTGAATGAGAAGCTTGATTAATTAAAAAGGAATGTTTAACTAGACATTTGATGATAGCTTCTAAAAACATGGGTCCTCAAAAACCTGTGAAAAGGATTAAGTTTTAATTATTTATAGCAATGTGGCTTAGAACATCTCATTTGAAAGGTTATAAAAAAGGCTTTTCACTTTTAAAAAAATCCAGCGTAAAAACCAAGGACTTTTTAGAAAGATAACCGTATGTACAAGAATTCGCAAAAATATTGTTCTGGTACAAAAAGTTAGTTAGCAATATTTCCACCAAATTTGACTAAAAAAGAAGAATCCGAGAATTTTTTTGAAATTTTGTTAATTATATGTGTCAACACCTATTATTTCTCCATGACGACAAATAAAGGCGATTTTGTTATGCGTAATTAATTACGCTTCTGACTTCGATGGACATAAAAATATGAATAGATCGTTCAAAACCTTTTTCAACCAACCTTTCCGAATTCTTAAGTCCACACATACGAACTACATAAAGCCGAGCTCTAAACTTGAACCCGCGATATTGTCACGTGATACTGCTGACATTGGCATTCATGGAAGAGTGGACAGTACGTACGGACGTATGCAAGATGACGTCATAGTAGCACTTTTAGCCCTGTAAAACGCTATTCAACTATAAGAATTCGCTCAACACAAATGACTGAATGTATTACCATTGCTATTGTTATTTCTATTACTACAATTATTTAATTAATTTTATTATTATTTCTATCACTGTACGTTAAACTTATCTCCGGTTGCTTGTCAGAGTGTGATTTTAACCCGGTAACATAAGTACGGCTTGGAAATCCCGCGCATTAATCATTGGGCTGCGCTACCTACACAGAAAACTCGTATTAGACAAACTTGGATGAACATGTGTTCACTAATATCTTTCGTCATCGATATCGACACCATCGTTATTATCGTCATTATCATTATCATTATTATTATTATTATTATTATTATTATTATTATTATTATTATTATTATTGTTATTTCCACCTTCACAGGCTGATCTTTGCCGCTATACTGAGAAAACGGGTCATAAACTATGACCAAGAGTTTCACACGATCAAGCACCTTTCTCAGAGTCCTTACTGTTCCTAATAGTCCAGTCTTTTGTAGGAATGCTGCTCGGAGTGTAATGCTCAGTTTCCCAACACAATCGCCTAACTTTCTTGTTACTCCACCTAGGGCGGCAACAATTATGGGTATTACCTGAGCACTTTTCAAATTCCACATTGTTGTTATTACCATTATTATTATTATTATTATTATTATTATTATTATTATGGCAGTTTATTAACATCTGTATGCACTATTTACAATGACATCATAGGGCGCAAAGCGTAGCCTATGAGTCTAGGAGGTACAAAGAAACTACATCGACTTTAAGAAATAGAAAAAAAAAAAAAAAAATATTTATATATATATATATATATAATAAAAACTTTAAAAAATAAATAATAATAATAATAATAATAAACAAATAAAAATCCTATAATATTACACTGATATTAGAATTCCTATAATATTTCTACAACTACATTCAATTCATTCATAGTTCATTAATTCAAAACTTTAAATGTCCTGGCAATGTTCAATGAGCTGGAAATGATGCTCCTCTGCATCTTCTTTAGAACCTTTGATGCTTTATCCCCAACGATACCAAAGATGTCTCTCTCGACTTCCTCACCCCAACCTCCCAACACATCAATGATGGCATTAGTCTTTTCAATCTTGTAGTCTGGATACCTTTGTTTTAACTCCCACCGTTGGGGACCATACTTTGCCGTTTTCTCTTCATCCTTCTTTTCTCTATTATCGATCCATGGGCAGCTCATTTCTATCAGCAAGACCTTCTTCTTTACATGATCGACAATCCGGGCATCTACTCTATTTGCTCTCACTTCGTGGTATTCTGCATATACAGAGATGTCCCAATATGCCTCTGCCTGGCTCGATTCATAGTGTGCCGGGCTTAGGTAGCGATGGAGAGTACCACGGTGGAACATCTTCGAGTAACTTTAGGTCATACAACACCTCATATAATATAACTTTCAGAGCAGCGTTATGCGCATGCCTCTCTGGATATTTATTTTGAGCAAGTGCTGAGCAGCCCACTAACACATGTGCCATTGTCTCCGGTGCTCTATTGCATAATCTGCACGTCACATTACCTTCTGGGGTAACACGAGTCTTGTGTTTAGAGTAGATCTTGGTGGGCAAGAGCTGTTCATACAACTCAAACATTCCCGCTACTGTATGCATTGGAAAATCTGGCCACTCATTAAGCCAAGCAAAACAACTCTTAACTTTTAGTTCTTGATCCTCATATCTTGCACTCAGTAGCTTTCCTTGCCATTTTTCATCTCTCATAGTGTCCATCAACTTGTCTTATTATTATTATTATTATTATTATTATTATTGTTGTTGTTGTTGTTGTTGTTGTTGTTGTTAGTGGTAGTAGTAGTAGTAGTAGTAGTAGTAGTAGTAGTAGTAGTAGTAGTAGTAGGAGTAGTAGTAGTAGTAGTAGTAGTAGTAGGAGTAGCAGTTGTAGTAGTAGTTGTTGTTGTTGTTGTAGTAGTAGTAATGTAGTAATGTTCATTTTTATCATAATTATCCGTTTGGAAGACGCTTAAAATGGACTAAATACGTCTCGTATACCCATCATTAAACCAGATGGACTTTATGAAAGAAGTATAAATGTTTACAAAAGTCTTTCCACAAGACGAATAAAGGATGCCAATAATTTTGTCTACAAGGATTACGACTCTCCGTTGTAGAACCGGGCAAATGTCATTTATCATCAAAGTTTTCCTTCAAAAACGACAAAATTGATGATCAACTTTTGTTAACTATATTATTCTGGTTGCATCAAGTTTTATTGCAAGGACAAGCGGCCATGACGATTTCGTTCTCCAAGCTTCCCGATCTTCAGTGAAACTGTGAAAGCCCTGATTTCTTCAAGACTCAAACAAAAGTTCAGCAATGCATTTGCTGTACGATTTCCGACGAGTCTTTTTCGTGACTGGACACAAGATCATCCTTCGCCGGTCTCTCGAAGCAGTGGCCAACTGAGAAACTCATGATCACCGGCTCGGTGGGCTTTGTCAAATGACGAGACGATGGTCAAAGCCCTGTCTCCTCATTTTAATTCGTTGCACTACCTTGTTAGCTCGTTTGATATCTAAAATTTCGTGCATACGGGAAAGCTAGATGTAAAAATTATCATTTTGTATTGATGATGAGGCATTTGCACTGAAGAACCCATGATTTTGCCTGATTCGCTTGATCTACAACACGAAGAAATTAACGATAACTTAGTATACAAAATAAATTGACTTCCGGCGCAAATTTCCGTTTCGTAAATGTTCTTTACGATTTGGACGACACTTACGTCGTTTGCAAATGAGGAAAAAAAATACTTTATCGAGGACTAGATTAGCAGCGTATGTCACTTAGAATTTTGAAAAAACTTAGAAAAAGAGCTTTTGGAAAAAAAATAGAAAAATAAGGGCCCGTACGGTCCCCGTACGTACTAAGCTGACAAAATTTCTTTGACTCAACCAAAAAGCTCAACAAAAATTGTCTCCGCCAAATTTCAGTTCAATTTGGTAATCGTGGCCGCACTTAAAACCTTTTTCTTTGGATAATCCCGTGTAAATTGTAAAATATCCATAATTTTCATGCCTGACAAAAATTTGTCCTGCTGCGCCTTTGAAGTTTGGTACATTTAGTGGGAGAAAAAATTCACGGCGCGCACTTCAGTATAACGGAAATGAAGACAGATTTTTTCGCAAAATAAACAAAAATTTGCCCAGTGCGTACGGACCCTAACTTTGAAAAAGTGTATGAACGATATTGAATTTGGTTCAATGGCTGTATAGCCAATGTCGATCAAACTCACTACGCTCCCGAGACATCACTCCAAACATCGCAACCTAACGCTAACAGTTGATTACTAGGCTTGGCATGGACCGTCAAAATTGGAAACGACCGTTTACGAAATGGAAATTAGCGACTCCGACACTCAAGCGAACTCCTCAAATATCCTCTGGTAGTTCCAGCTTGAATGTTCAATACCTTTCATAGGAACTGATACCCGTGTGAAATTGGCAAGGCATTCTCCTGTTTGTGCCTGAAATATTGGCCCATTTTTTTTGTCAAGGATTAATAACTATATCCCTATCCAAAGGATAGTGATTTATCCGGTGGATAATGTTATCCACAATTTCAACAACGGGCGCCAGAAATTTTGTACGTTTCTTGGCAATCGATAACAGTTTCTAACAGTAGTCAGGGCAAGTCTGGACGTTTCATTTATGAGTTGCAGGCCCTCTTTTCAGTCACTTTCCTCTTTCTTTATCTGCGATGTCTACTCCATAATTTTATGATAGTTCACTTGCTATAAGAAAGGCTTCGTTTAAACATGAACACTTTTTCGGAAAATCCTATAGTTCCGAAACATATGTAGTGAAACAGCTGCCTCCCGCAACATAATCACATTTTTTTTTACTTCGTGTCTTGTGCCATGTATATGCACTTCGAATTCATCCGGATTTGTTTTCGTACCGGATAATTCCTTAATCGTGACGTATGTTGTGCTCACGTTCCCAAGGACATTTCAAGTTATTTTTTTTTAGTTCAGTATGAGCATCCAGACTTTCAGAACAAAAAAGTGAGTTCCCCAGTGTGTTTTTAATCAGTTTGACTTTTTCTTAAGGACGGTGCTTACTATTGTTATTGCGCATACGTTCTGCGCATCTCTGAGATACTTGGATTTCCCATCGCCCATGCTTACTAATACAGGGACATTTTTGCGTGGTTTAAAACTATCCGGAGAAAGTAGATCTTAGTAAGTACTCTTGGTATCGAAAAAGAATATTGGGGGTAACCATGCATTTTTGAGAGATAATTAAGCTTTAATTTGAGAAAGAACGCCATACATTGCTTTGTATTTTAAAGCTTTTTACAAATATCATTCATGAATTATCTTTGAAAAATGCGTGGTTACCCCCAATTTTCTTTTTGGATTTCAATAACACTTGTTAAGATCTACATTTCCTGCATAATCACACACCGGGGCAAAAATATCTTTAATTGGTAGGCACCGTCCTTAAAAAGAAAGGATCTTTACTGAGTCATTTTCAGCAGCATTGAGGAGTTTTTATATTGAGTAAATTCACATTTTTAGTTCAACCACTACACTTCCTTACTTCTAATTCTGGACTAGTGAAAGAGAGATAACTTTAAATATAGCTATTACAGTGAATGATGTAATGATTAATGCTTGAAGTTCGTTGGGACGTGTCAAAAAATTCGCACTGATTCAAGCAAGTGCAAAACGGCGTTGAGGAACGAACTGGGCAGCAAGCAATTGACTGAAAAGATAAAAAAAGGGCACCAATGGTCAAAGAGCGATTGAAACCGGAATAAACAAGCTGCATCTTGAAAATCACTGTTTTCGTTTGGCCTTGTCATGTCGACGTAATCCTTTGTTTCGTGATTCAAGTGTTCTCTGTGACCGCAAAAATGGGTGCATTGTCTCCTGTTCCGCAGTTCTTTTGAAGTCATTGTCGAAAGCTTGTTTTGAGTGATTTAGCAAGCTGCACAATGTACTAATAGCAATAGCAGTAGGAGGTTGGGAAAAATTCAATAACATCAATTATCGATTTTATTCTACCAGCTTATTTCGGTTATTTTGGTGGGCTCGATATCCGCCGCTCACTCGAGTTCGAGTTGAGCGCTGGCTCATTTCCCGAAACAGCGGCTGGTAATCGAGCCATTTTTTTTGGATGATTTGCAAGAAACTTGGACAAGAAAGTGGCAATATTCCATTTCGTAAATTGTGACCAAAGTTCGAGCAACTGGGGCTTGATAGATTACGAAGGCTCACTGCCCAGAGAAAAAAAAAACCCAAATCACAATAACGTACGTTGCGAAAAAATTAAGGCGAAAACACGAGGAAGCTGAAAATATAAGCCGTGGTATGCAACTATGTATGCGGAGGAGGTTGTACCTCGTAGCCTCTCCTCGCCGGAGGCATCTGTCAGTTCCGTTGTTAATTTTGTGGTACGTTCTTAGTGAAATGTTGAAAAAAAAAAAAGAAAAAGAAAAAGTGAAATGAACTGAACATAGCCATAAACTGATGCTACGCATTCAAAAAACATTACGCCTGGTCTTTCTTTGAATCAAATTGGTGACCTCGTTTTATAAGACTGACCTCACCACTCTTTGTAATCCAAAGATTAACTTTATGTTGTGATGTATGTCAAAAAGTTGTAGGTTATGTAGAGTTTTTAATAACTTGTGTTGTAATTTATGTGCAAATCTTTCCTCAGCGTAAATCGGTACCTAGTGGTATGTAAATCTAAACCCAAAAAAAATCCTCTCGGAATGCGGCAACAGAGAGATACGACAACATGGGGATAGGAAACGAAAACGAAGGTGTACGAGGTTCCAAGCCCGTTTTATTTGTAAGGGCAAAGGCAGTTGAGTGTAACCAATCGCCCGACGCCATTTTATATCCTCATGAACGTTTTTTCGTCTTTTCGTTTTCCCTGCGCGATGTATTGCACTTTCCAGTTCCCCGACATTTGCGACTTCTCTTCATTTCCCGTTAAGATTTTTGCGAGCTGGCTTACCGCGCGTTATCGGACTTTGTCGCCGGTATAAACCTTGAAGATATAAACCACGCACAACACGCTTGGATAAGAACGACTTCAGGAATGTTCGCTAAAACCTCCGGCTACATGTAACTCTGCCTCCTAGATAAACTTGCTCAAAATCGTGAATTTGTTTAAGGAAACCTGGCCGAAGGAAATAAATTTTTTTGCGGAAGAAAAAAGAAACAACGTCTCTTTGGAAACCAAACAAATTTGCTTCGTGCGTGACGTACAAGATATGCCATTGACACTTTAGAGAATTTAAACTTGATCTGAAAATTTATAAAGTTCTGTCTTGGTATTGCGGCCGTTATTTCTCTTTACATGAGCTGTAATTCTCTTCATCTCTAATATTCTGTATGTCACGGTTTTTTAACAATTTGTTTTCTCAGACTTATGAAGATACGCATGAATAGCTGAAAGCCGCAGGACTGAAGGAGCTTAATCACCTGCGACGTGCGGTCCTAGCCACAGTATTCTGTCATTTATTTTTTGGTGGAGATAGTCGAACAAGCAGCGTTATTTTGCTTTGGATTGCGTTGGACTACGTTGAAAAGATTCACATAGGAATAAATCAGAGCTAAGAGGAACGTTTGGGGAACTGTATCTCTATCTAACTACAACATCGTCAAAGCGTGTGCCGTGTCACTTGAGGGACAATATCCTAAAATCATGGCTCCCGTACCGGTCCTTTCTTTCCTTCTTCTAGTTCTAATCTGTTTTGCAAGTTATGTGAGCTGCGAGGGGCCGACTTTGAACGGTACAACAATTGACTGGAAGGATAACTTTGACGACAAAGGGGACGAAGGATCTGGTCTCAGTACTGAATACGACGCAAAAGGTCTTCAACCCTGGTATAACTTCGTCAACGGTTTCATTTCAATTGTGCTCAGCAAGGAACCTTACGGTACGTTTACGTAAGTTTTGCAGCTTTTAATTTATAAATTGAGACATACAGTTTGATGACCATAGGATAGCGATTGGAGTTAACTGCAACAGAGTAGGAGGATAGTTGGTCATTATTCTACGTTTCTTGAAGACATGTTGTAGTACCTCTTTTTGTAATGAACGTGACCTAACTTGTTCAATTTTTCCGAGCGTAAGGGATGATGATAGACGGCTTTGCGTCACAGTCGTCGCTTCATTGCCATTTTACGTACAGCGAGAAAGAAGCTTTAAAGGTCGTGTTCATCCTCAACGCGCATAAGAGCTCGATGAAAGTTTGGCAAGATAGGTTTGACGATCAAGAGATTGAAAGGCATCACGTACATTTGGCGCAAATGCAATCGCCGCCGTAAACGTATTAACGGGAGACAAGTTTAGGTATCAATAAGTTTTGCAAAACGTACATTAAATGTATTTTACATCGTAACCCAAGCGATCTTTCTTTTTTAAAAGCCAGAAAAAAAATTCGGCCGAACGTTCCATGACCAATTTCAAGTATATACATCCCTTCAAGTATTGGCTACACATACTTGTTCCCTTTGCTCTTTTTGGAATGAGAAACTTGAAAGCAATCATAGGCTGAACTATTTGATTTCATTTCTACATGCGTATTTCTACTTTTGGCCTAAAGTACTTGGTAGAATAATACTTCTCGTTCGACTATTTAGAAAGACACATTGGCTGGATTGTGGCCGTTGGATCCGCATAAGTATCCCCCGCATTTAATTTTCTGCTTTGGCACTGGTTCGAATACATACTTTATCAAACTGAGTATGTTCTTACAGATCAAGTCGGTAACACGTTTGCTTAAGGTGATGACAGTTCTTAATTTCCTTTCATTTTCTTTCGGCGTATCGCTGTTGTTGACAGTAGGAATTATTTCGACTCGTTTGGTCATTCTTGCAATTCAATAGTGCCTGCATGCTGCAGAACTTTCGTCAGATAATTTCTTGCTGTAGGAACGGAGAACGTAACTTAATCAAGGATAAGATCTGTTTAGTTTTGACTCACTTTTTCGAGCAATGCACAAAATATTTTTTTAAATCTCTTTGTTATTCATACTAATTTGATAGGCGAAGACCTCATGCATAAGTAATTTTGCACAAAATACCGTTGTTTAACTTGCATATGCCGACCAACCAAAGCCAAAAACTGCTACAGAGGGAACATTGTTTTCTTAGTTAAATTTGGGAATAGTAAGTTCCAGTTGTAAGCGGTGGAAAACATGCAATAGATTGTGGTTAGCTAAGAAAACAAACACCGGTAATGTGATTCATCATTGGCAAAGTAGTGATGGAATAAACAATAGGCTGGGTGGCTGCATAAATGTATTAAGTGGCATTTATGCTGTTTTTCATAACTGCTCATGCTCATGGCCTAGAACTAATATTGAACTTAAAAGCGTTGCAAAATGTAAAAGATCACTTCTACATTTCGTCTATAACTCGCACTTCAAATCTATATATATTTCTTTCATTCACTTCAATAAGTTGCCCTGGACTTTTTTCCACTGAGTTGAGCTTCATTTTCTAGATAATTATAGCAAAAAGGAAACAAAAGGCACATTTTTGTTTCTTGAAACTTCAGGGAAAAAATGGGCCAGCAGGTTCTCTATGAAGTGAACGATGTGATGCACATTAATCCGTTTGGTTTGAATCATCAAAAGTTAATTGTTTGAGCACCACTGTTTTTGTTTCCTTAAGTACTTTGTAAGTAGCTAGCGCTAGCTTTGACTTTCAAACCTGAACTAGCCTTTTGTGCTGAAGGGGGGTGGCACTTAATTACAGAAAGATAATGGTTGCTAAGGAAGCTTTTTGGAAGAGCTCTACAACAAGGTCTTTGAAGTACTTAACTAATGGAAATCTGACATCACTACAATCAGAAGGTGCATTTGCAACTAGTCCCAGTTCTCTGTTGTGCATTTCAGTGAAAAACATGTAAAAACTCCCAGGAAATGAAAGGACAAGGTGGTGTTTTTTCACCCGATGGGGAAAGTCCCATTATTTTCTGTAAACTGTAACATGGAATTTCTATTTCAACTAAAAAATGGAACTGATATTTGAAAAGTGTATCAGAGGAGGGCTTTATGAAATCATAATTTTTTTTTTGGAAATTTTTACAATCCATGGTACAGATTTTGTGTTAAAAAAATTATGTTTGATCATACTGTTGTCTTAAAAATTTGTGAGAAACATAGTTAACTCATTGAGTTTTTTGGCATTTTTTGTTTTGGTCTCGTAATTTACCAAATATGGGTGTGAGTCGAACCAGACGAAGAAATGTTAAATAGAACACACTTGGCAAAAAAGAGATAACTGTACAGTTAAAAGGACTTGAAAAATGACTATTTGAGGGGATCCATCCAAGTATATATATCCCTTCAAGTATTGGCTGCAGATACTTGTTCCCTTTGTTCTCTTTAGAATGAGAAACTTGAAAGCAATCTTAGGCTGAAATGACTATTTGAGGGGATCCATAGCAAGGGTTTGGTAGTTAAAATCACTCCTCTTAAAATTGTGGGAATGCCTGTTTACGGGTAACTGGCTGTGGAAGAAGCTCAAATGACTTGTAAGGTGCTAAGAAAGGTGGCAATTGACATTTAAAGGGGCTTAGGGTCATGCAATTTTAGGCAATTTCAGCATTGATCAAATGGTCATAGAATTAACTGAAATAACAAAATAATGGCTCAAAACTATAGAAGAACTCAAACAAAACACAGGAAAGCTAAGAAAGGACAAGGATGGACAAAACTTGGGAGGATTGAAATGGATTGCATTTGGCTAAATTTGAAAAATGTCGGCCCACCTTTTTTTCAGATTTATATCAGTTGATATCAAAATGTCATTTAAACAGCTGGAAAATCATTCTCAATTGTTATGTGGCTGTGATTTTGCAAATGTAAGACTCTTGCTCTGCCAATTTGAAGTTTAGAGCTCATAACTAACAAAATTAAACAAAATTACCTTAAACAGTGTGACCTAGCCCCTTTAAAGAATGCTATAGACCACTTTCATAAATGGCGATCAACTTTACATTCTTTTGTATTTATGTTAATGAGACCTACTGCCCTCGTTTGAAAGCAAATATTCTTTTGAAATTTGCTCGTCGTAGCGAGGTTAGTAGGGCTTATTAGCATTAAAACAAAAGAATAATTTATTTGGCCGCCATTATGAAAGAGGTCTATGATTTGACCCAACCCTCACACAGTGTACATAATTTATAAATCCATGACGCTTCGCAAGAAAACACTAAAAAGAATAATTAAAATGAAGTAATCAGTAAAACTAGTAAAGCCCAATTTGAGTTCTTCAAAAATGGAGTAAATGTCATATTATAATGCAAAAGCTTTCTCAAAAAGATGCGTCTTTAACTTCATCTTAAAATTATTTATAGCTTTTGAGTTTTTAATGTGGTAAGGTAAATCATTCCAAAGGCATGGAGCAGATGTCTTGAATGCTCGCCGTCTGTAACTCTTTAAGATGATGGAAACAAGGTTGGAGTGTAAGAGTAGTTTCTTCTGCGAGTGTGAAGTAAGAGTCGGAAAATATGGAGTTATTAGATCACATAGATATGACAGTACTTCACCACGTGAAACCTAAAAGGTCACCAAGAGGATCTTGAACTGAATTCTACATTGAATTGGCATCCAGTAAAGATTAACCAGCAAGGGTGTCACATGGTCATGCTTACGTGCACAAAAAACTAGACGAGCTGCAGAGTTTTGAACAAGTTGAAGTCGATTGATGACATAATCAGGAAGGCCAAATAGTAAGGAGGTAATTACAGTAATCAAGTCTTGAAGTAACAAACTCATGAAGGAACAGGATAGTGGAGTCTTTGTCCAGCAATTGACATATTTTAAGTATGGCACGAAGATGGAAACAAGCAGTCTTACAAATATTGGCCTCATGACAACTACGCCAATATATTTTGCTGATGGTGCTGCTGATACGTTGTCATTAAGGTTATTTCCCAAAAGGTATTTTAAAATGAGCAAATACGAATCTGAAGTTTCTCCATCACACGCAAGACACGTACATCGGTCTTTGCAACACCACATTCAGGGCTTGAAATTGCGACTCACTGGTCGCCAGCTGGCGAATCACGTTTTGTCTGATAACCCAGGATAAACAGCAGACAACTGTTGTATAATTTGATTCTTTATATGATGAAATCGTTCGGAACTGGTAGCTAGAACACGACTCACCTTTTTTCCCCATCAAAATAATGTATAAATACTACGAGAAAATCGGTTTCTCACGTTGTTAATTAATAGCACAATTCGATCACCGCATTTACTAGGCGCCATATTGTTTCAGCGGCTTCATGGGATCGTTGGCGCACTTAAACACCGTATGCTTCTTGCCGGTTACTGTGAATTTGCGCCCAGAAGACCAAATTCGGCAATTGGTTTTAAAATTGAAAATTTAAATCCATTGTCAGTTGTGAATGCTGAAAACGTAGATTTAGGCAGATTACTGAAGGACCCCCTTGGAACTAACTTGATATTGATAACACATTGATAATGAGGCTAGACATCGCACAATGAGTTTGAAATTTGTATGGAACCTTCAAAAAGCAACCTGTACCCTTAACGTAAAGTGGGTTAGAGAACTTGTCCCCTATGTTAAAAAGCGAACGTACCTGCAAAATTGTCTGTGCTTTTTTTTTTTGTGCTACGTAGTAATGATGACTTTGCTTGCATGCAAAGTTGGCTACCAAAATTTATGATCTGGCAACCAAATTTTCCCCATTAGTCGCCAGCTGGCACCTGAGCAAAAGAGTTAATTTCAAGCCCTTACGTTATGGGGGCAGTTACACAGGGTTCTCCCTAGTTTTCAGCACAACTGGTAAGGGACCTTTTCAAACCGGTAAAGCACTTGGTTAATGTTGGACATTCTGCAAAAGATAAGCGACTTCTGAGCGTTTGCAGGCGGTAATAAGTGCTCTTACAAGCGGTAAATTTTACCGGTTACCGCCTGATAAGGAGAACCCTGGGTACAGGTCATTGTTTTAACATTACAGAAGCAACTCCAAGGGTTAAGCGATGGGCCTAGCATTAGGCCTAAAAACTTTTGTTTAGGCCTAAGGCTAGCTTAAATGAATGTTTAGGATACTTTCTGTATTGGTAATACTGACAATGACCTTTGACTTGTGAAATGTAACCTGTGACCTGTGTTTTGTACTTACCGAATTGAAGTTACGATATGGAAACCATCTGCGCTCATTTAAAGACGAACACTACAGAAACTCCCCTGAACTGAGCAAACACATACATTGTATGGATTCAACTTCAAGGATCAGAACATCAAGTTAAACATCAAATGGCAAATGCTGAAATTAGCCAGGTCTTATTCCTGTGTGACCAAACGATGTAACCTGTGTCTTTGGGAGGAGTACTTTATATTACGCAGACCAGATGGTAACACTAAACAACAGAAACAAACTAGTATGAAGCAGCAGTCATTCAAGAAAATTCTTGCTAAATAGTCTGTAACCACTTGATGACAAATTTGTCAAGTACAAAGAGCATTGTTCCTAATTTTTAAATATTGTGGATTAAGTTTATTTTTGAACATTTGCGTGACTTTTTTTTTATTTTAGACTTAACTCTTCAACTGCTTTAAGTAAGAGAAACCAACATCTAATTTCTCCTTACCATTCTTACTGTGTCCTTATCAAACATACAGTTGATGAGAACGAAGGAAGGGATCATTTAAGGTAGCTGAACACAGTTTTTCTTTGGTCAGTGGTATAATCCAGGGATGGCACAGCTTGTATGGCAAAAACTTTTTTCTCGTTCTCACGATGGTCAGTTGGAAATGCAGTGTTAATATGCTTCCATTACATTTTAGGAGTGAAATCTTTTAGAGGAACCCAGCAAAATGCTGGGAAAACTGAACAACATTTAGCAGATGAAAAACCCATCTGTTGAAATTCTATAACAGCTGTCAAATGTACTTTATTTCTATTATTTGTACATGTAAGTTAGAAGCAAAATTATGCAGCAGAAAAACTGAGTGAATTTTGCATAAATGAGGAGTAAGCAACCTTTAGTTATTGTTTTTTTCTGGATGTGCTCATTACTATGGTAATTTTAAGAGCATTCAGAGCACATTGAATCTCAAAAATATAAACATTCATGTTAAAGCACTTATTAGTGACCAAGTGTGAGCTTCCAGGCAAAAACTGCATAAATATGGCAGGAGTGGAAGTACCGGTATGTTACATGTAAGTGTTTAAAAACTGACTTGAACGCACAAGTTGTATTGTGTGATTAAAAAACTGATTCTCCTTGTTAATGACAGAAGAAATGTGGTCTGTCTTCTGTGATGTATCGTGGTTGGGAGGGTAAATGCTCGGAGATATTAGCTACACCAAGCTACTCTAAAAATCCAAGTGTAAATAAAGATATATGATACATGATAGAGAACAGTTGAGAGAATATGCACTTTGATATAAGGGCATTGAGGACATAAATTAACTGATTTCGTAAACCTGAAGGTCACCTACAGCCTTAACCCTTTGACGTCGAAACCGGCCAGACTTGGTATTTTACTCTGTCTAACGCCAGACGATTTTACTCGTCAATGGGGAACCCCTGGGAGTCAATGGGTTAATTGTTGGCATAAAGGCTTGGGATAATACCCAAAGAGTTCAAAATAATCTAATGTATGAAGTATACTCTAAAATTAATAGCGTTTTAATAGTTTACCATGGCCCACTTGGCATTCAAGAAACTCCTTCTCACCTTCACAGTTCACAATCTTTTTGTTTTCATTGCAGCAGCATTTACATGTAGATATTAAACAACAGGTTTGGTCCTCCAAGAAGTTTATTTTCTCCCCAGATTTAGTTGTCTTTTGTATCCAAGAATACGTACCTCTGTTTCTTTAGCCAAGGGTTGCATCTCGAACCTAAACAGCAGTTCAACACTTAATATACATGTACTTCCGCTCCTGCCATATTTTATGCAGTTTTTGCCTGGAAGCTCACACTTGGTCACTGATTGATGGATAAAACAATCAAAATGCTATTCAGTCTTACACTTTCTGGTGAAATACAATGGAAAATGAATGTGAAACCAACCAGTATAATACAGGAAATTTTGAGCTATAGTAGCAGGGTTCTCATTAAGTGCCGGCAGCCGGCTAAAAAACCGGCTACTTTAAATTTAGAGCTGTCTACTTTTCGGTCATAAACTTGCTATAAACAAGTGGCACTCGCTTCTCCCGCCGCCTACTTTTATATTTAAGCCGTCTACTCCAAAACTTATTGAGAACCCTGTAGTAGGCATTGAGAATGTCTTCATTGATCACGGCCAATTCTTGAGGAAGGTTGTGATAAAGAACTCCTTTGGACTGTCAACCTCCCCCAGCACCACAGGTTGCCCAGCCCTCATATTTACTCGCTGAAACACGTAATTACTATAAAATTATTTAATTAATGAAGCAGCAAATTTTACTTAATTATTAATTAATGAACCATGTAATGATATTTTGAAAATTCAGCAACCCTCTTGAGTAGTATAGGACAAGATTTGTTGAGAATTATCTGCACTACAATATATTGTCAGCTTTCTTAGGGTGGGGAACCAGGCTGATCTGTGGACTTTGCTAAATGGGTATATTTCCACAGCTGTGAGGGATTTTTTTTCTGGCAAAGTCATTCTGCTCTGAAGTAGGACTTGAAAATGCACTTCAAGAATTTCAGCAGTTAACACACTCGATCTCACTAAATTTGCCTTCTAAAAAGACTGAACTTTAATTTCATTTTTTACAACATGGGTTGAAGCACCATTATCATGGTTAATTTGTTGCCTCCAAACAAGTTCAGTAGAAGACATCTCAACCACTGATACAAATGATTAAAACCATCCAGTCAAATGGAAAATTGGGATAATATTTTGGGCTCATGTTACATGTAAGACTTTGAGAGCTAGTGCAAGCATTGTTTCCCAGGTGGAAATCTTATTAAGATCTATTAAAGTACTGTAAGATTCTTATCAAGTTTCTTATTAAGATCTTACAAATGTATCTTACTTCTTAAGTAAGATTCTTACAAGAACCTTACAAGATCTTGTAAGAATCTTGTACCAAGAATCTGACAAGATTCTTGTAAGATTCTTGTGCATGTAAGAATCTTACTTAAGATCTTACAATAATTATTATGGGCATTATCTTGCAAGATTTTTGTAAGATCCTATAGTTACAGTATACACACGATTTTATCTTACAAGATTCTAACAATATCTTTTAAGGTTCTTTCTAAGATCTTGCAAGGCTCTTATTAATTAAGATTTGAAGATTCTTACAAGGGTCTTGAATAGACCTTATAAGATTCTTATGTAAACCTTGAGAGATACTCTTACTAAAATCTTAAAGGATCAAGATTGTAAGATTCTTACCTCACTCTTGCAAGATCTTAGTCAAAATCCTTACTAATCTTCTACACTTACTGTAAATTTTAATTTTCCTTTTAATAATATTGCCAGGAGTTTGATTTCAGTCTGTTTTGGAAAGAAAATGTACCTAAACCCTGTCTTTATAAGCTTATGAACAATCAGAATCTACATGTACAGTCAATTTTTGTCAGGTGAAGATTGGGGCTTTGTTGAACCAACATAGTTAAAAAATTCTCTTTATGAACACTTTATTATCATGTCTTATAATAAGACATGATAATATATTTTATGTTATAATAAAGTTTCTATATAACGCACGCTCTCATTGGTTTAAACAGCGTGCTTTATGAGAGTACAAAGCACAGAACAAACGAAAGCTCACGCCATACATAAATAATATAATTCTCGACTGCCTTTTTCACAAATATCTGATCAGAACTACAGAACAAGAATGCCCAATTGGGCTACTGGCAAAATTCTTTCAGTTGCCCAAAGCCAAATGTTGGTTGCTTCTTGTGGAGACGAGGTGCTTTTAGAGCACAACCTTGACTGAATTGACATGACATTATAGCTTTTTAGACACATGGCAACTGTTTTCTTATACAAACTTTATTTTAGATCTTCTCTTCAAAGTGAAGGATGGAACTTGGGATATAAAGAATGATGTAAGTATTAATTTAACATGAAATTTCTCTACAATAAAAAAGACAACCTCTCTTTTTATCCTTTAATTTCAAGCAGGAGGACCTGTTTACTTTTAGTGTATGCTTTTTCATTGAACTGTTTGCAGCTACTTTGGATCAAAACTGGCAGGTAGAAAACACAGGTTACAAGTTACAGGTCATTTAAGCTTAACCTCAAGCCTAAACAAAAGTTTTTAGGCCCAATGTTAGCACTGGTAAACAAATAGGGTTGTTTCTGTATAGGTAAAACAATGACCTGTGCTAATTTGCACCTGCATGATCAAAACTGACCAACTGCTCTAGAGGAGAACTCACTGGATTAATAATGTGGTATGCCACACACCAGTGACTCAAAAAACCCAAGCCTGTGCTGTTTTTGTAAACTCTTGTGTTACATTTCTCATGCATCTGTGGGACTCATCGTCAAGCTGACAACGATTTTATTTCACAACCAAACTCAGCTTAGCATGGTACACAATAAAGGCATAACTTCTGAAAGCCTACGCAGTATATGCAACATCGGGTAAAACTGATAACTAACAATCTCAATAAAGAATATTTAGAATACCCAAACCAATGGTGGGTGGGAACTGGGGCTCTGAAATTTTAGTTGACTATGGCAAACACCAAAAAAGCCGACGTTTTTCCCAGGATCTCTCTTCTTCCCTTCGAAGAGAGACCCTGGGAATGAGGTTGCAAAAAAGCAACTTACAAAGCACTAAGCTTGTGAATTAAGGCCCCTTGGGTCCAATCCCCTGTCAGGTTGGTGAGAAAACATTTTCGAACTTGTTTTGTTCCTCAGCCAGTGGAAAATCAACTTATTCTCATTTATTGTTTTTATGTTTTTCTTGCCAGCTTGCCCTTGGTTATGGTCTTGGATTGGCCATTTGTGTTGGGATTGGAGTTTTGTTTATTGTGATAATGCCAATTGTTGGATTGTGTTTTTGCTGTTGCCGTTGTTGTGGTCGTTGTGGAGGGGATATGTCTCAGAAGGAAACGGAAAACAACAACTGCAAAAGGAGTGTATTTGGTGTGATATTATTGATGATCACCTTATTGATGTTGTAAGTCTATTAAACAATTAACAATTATTCTGTGAGTGTGCGTTGGATATGAGATGGTAAATAGCCAATGAGGTGCGTAGTGCCGAGCTGGCTATAACCAGTCTCATATATCCAACAAGCACAAATGGAATAATAAATTCCTTAAACTCCAAAAGTTTGGAAGTACGAAAGGTGAGTGGAAAAAAGCAAGAAAATCCGAGCAAAATAAAAAAAAAACCTTGACGAAGATGCGATGTTGTGGAATACCTGGTGGTCAGACAGACCCAGGCTTGTCACAAAAACACTTCTTACCTTTTTTGCGTACTTCTAAACGTCAGAATGGATCCAAACTTTGTACGAAAAGGTTTTTTTTTTTTTGCTTCATTCAGAGAAGAATTTTGCTTTCCGGAAAAAAAAAATTTAGCTTAGCAACACTTTGCGCAATCATTTGCCGTATATAAGGTCAAACCAAGGTATATGAGCTGATAACCAAGATTGAGTGAACCAATCAGAGCACGAGAAATGCATTAACATGGGATGTGAGATATATAGTAAACAGCTTAGGAGACGCATAGCGCCGAATCAACTCAGTCAGAAAATTAGAAGAAACGTGAAGCTCAACTTATAACTTGCTTCCTTGCGTGACGAACTATTTTACGTGACTATACAGCAAGCAACGGTCCGGTTTCACATTTGATTGGTCAAAAACAAAAACTTTTGAAACCTGTCAATCAAGTAATTGAGCGAAGTGTCGTGCATTTTATTTCAAACACTTGCATTACATGTAAGGAAAACAAAAATGGAATATCGGGAAATTCTTTATTACAAGGTCTACAGAGATATTAACAACTATGATCTCAGTTTCCGAGTAAACTTCTAGTCGAGAAAAAGTGACTTTGATGAAGAAATGACATAAAAGGTTGTCAGGATCTTCGGGAGGAATTCCTTCAATGACCCTTGCTTCTTTCATGGACTCCCTGAGTGACCACTGTTTCAATACATTGAGACCTGTCAGTTTTTCTCTTTTTGTGGTATTTGCGTTTCCGTTTTGTTCAATAAACGGAGAAAGTTAATTGTCATGACTAGGTTATCGTTTGTCTTTAGGAGCTCGTTTTCGCCCAAAATCTCAGTCAAGTAATTGAGCGAAGCGACGTGCATTTTATTTCAAACACTTGCATTACATATAAGGAAAACAAAAATGGAATATCGGAAATTCTTTATTACAAGGTCTACAGAGATATTAACAACTATGATCTCAGTTTCCGAGTAAACTTCTAGTCGAGAAAAAGTGACTTTGATGAAGAAGTGACATAAAAGGTTGTCAGGATCTTCGGGAGGAATTCCTTCAATGACCCTTGCTTCTTTCATGGACTCCCTGAGTGACCACTGTTTCAATACATTGAGACCTGTCAGTTTTTCTCTTTTTGTGGTATTCACGTTTCCGTTTTGTTCAATAAACAGAGAAAGTTAATTGTCATGTAGGCTATCGTTTGTCTCAAGGAGCTCGTTTTCGCCCAAAATCTCAAAAGTTGGCAAGAATTCATTGTTTTCTTGGGGCGGAGGGGGGTGGGAATAAGCATTTTCAGCTGTTTCTAATGCTTTCGTAAAACTAATACATTTGGTCTTCTGAAGTACCAATACCATGAGATATTTGTACTCGGTTGGGTGGTATTTGTACTCTTCGGCTGAATGCAGTTGAATAATAAAGTCAGTTATTTGCTTTAGAGTTGTTTTCATTTAATAATAGACCATTTTACAGTTGTAGCTAAGTTAACTGGCCTGAGAAGAAGTGCATGAGGCTGGAGATGACCCTGTTTTGATACAAACCTCCGTGCGTTTTTAATGTTAATGTGGACTATAATTAGAATTACAACAACACAGTTTACATGATAAAAGCAGTAAGGTCTGTATCAATATAAAGTACATATTCATGCATAGGCTATTGTAGGTCACTGAGCAAACACGAACTGTAAAATGCATATGGCTTATATATTCAGCAATTTGATTGTGTGGTGGCCGGGTGAATGAATAGATTGTTCAGGTTTGCATCAAACAAAAGGAAGAGATTGACATAGTAAAGATGATAATAGTAGTACTAATGATAATATTGGAGAGATTGAGTCTACACAATGCGAATGTAAGTAGGGGGTTAATTTTTCAAGCAAACAGTTTGGCTCCACTTTTGGTTGTTTTTAATTTCTCCGTATTCCTTAGACATTGGTCCTGAGAAAGTGGCATTTTAGGGGAAAGTGACATTTTAGGGTTAACCATCTTTCATTTATGCGTGAGGGAAGATTACAACCAAATAGACTTGCTGGTTCAGATCCTTCATTCACCCTGTTAGCTCGGATAATTGAAATGGAGTTTGGTGCAGAAAATATATGTGTTAAATTAAGGCAGTAATAAAGTTAGCAAAATTAATGCAAATAGAAAATATATTTATTTGGGAATAAAACAAAAGAAAGAGTCACGTTTTTCGCTACTTGAGGACTATTACTAATAGTCCTCTAGTAGCAGAGCCAATCAAATTGAAGGATTTGCATTAGTCTACTAGTTGGGTAGTGCTAATTAGGGTTAGGGTAAATGCAGCTGTTCATTCTTACAATGGACTTGAGGAACTCCATTTGGGGGATACTTTGTGGCATTAATTGTGCATGATACGTGTATTTAGAATTCTTGCATGACACCAAATAAGTTTTTCTTATTTATATTTATTTTGTGTTTATTTTTCAGTTCTGGAGTACTGCTGACTTTTGTTTGCAATGATCGAATGTCTGATACTGTGGAGGAAATGTCGAAAACTTCTAAAGGAATTTTGAATGAGGCCATATTGTTTATCAACCGAACTGTTGGGGTAAGAGGGATATGTGTTAAACCTTATTTTCACTGATGTCTCCAAAAAAAATTCTTTTGGAAAAGGAGGAGGGGAATGTTGATACTTGAAAACTTGTTCATTCACTGATGGCGAAGCCATAAAGCCTAGTAATTTCATAATAATAATGATATTGCTTTACAATCTGCTCGGGTCACTGTTTGCACAGTGAGTTTTCTGGCAGGTAGCTGGGCACCGCTTTTGGGCTTAATAACTCCTCCACTTGCCTTAGTTAGTCAGTGTGATATATCTCGCCCACAAATAATAATAAAAATCAAGGCTGTTGCCTAACAGGAGCCCGGTAGCTTGGGGCTCCCAAAGAATAGCTCTGGGCGCCTTAATTTTTCACAGCAACACCTTTCACTTCATATGTTGGGTTCCTAAGTTCTCAGCGTTTAGCTCTGAGGGCCCCTTTAAAATTTCTTATAGGCAGCAGCCTTGAAAATTCTTGACTATGGCCTCGGGCCTGGGGATTAGAGAC
>NC_090874.1:7825003-7847503 GCF_036669935.1 Montipora foliosa
GCATTTTCTCTTTTGTTTCGCTGTCGGAGCCGAGAGAGCGGCAAAGTCAAAACTTGACGATTTCAAGTGTGTGTAAACAAACACAGTCCCAGTCTCCAGTCCCCAGTCTCTGCACGGTGAAGGGGCAGTTACGCTACCATAGCAACAGCATTTACGTTTGTCAAAATCGCGTGTTATTCGCTCTGTGCGAAGTATTTGTCATTCACGTTCAAACAATCTTGAGGTTATCATGGCTAAAGTTACGAATTATACAAGAACTCGAATAGAGCTCCTACAGAGGCAAGGTCTTCACCCAACTGAAATCTTAAGGTTATTAAAAACCGAAGGTTTAGCTGTCAGTCTTGCTAGTGTCGTTCGCATCATCAAGAAACTGAAAACCACCGGCTCTGTGGCAAATCTACCGCGCTCTGGCAGACCAGCGAAGATATCTGATGAAGCCAAAGTTTTCATCGATCGGCAGATGCGAAAAGATGACGAGATGACGAGTTGCAGAATCAAGAAAAAGCTGGCTAAACGTGGAATAGATGTGAGTTCGTCAACTGTACGAAGAGCTCGGTCGCAACTTGGCTGGACTTTACAGCGGACTGGTTACTGTCAGCTCATTCGAGATGTGAACAAAACGAAGCGGTTGGAGTTCGCGCGCAGAGTCTTGGAAAGTGAAGACACCTTCCACAACGTAATTTTTAGCGACGAAAGCTCTATCTCGCTAACGCAGTATCGCCGCACCTGCTATAGAAAGGTAGACGAGCCAGGGAAGCGAAAGCCCAAACCCAAGCATCCGCTGAAAGTACATGTCTGGGCAGGAATCAGCAAACATGGTGCTACAAAGGTTTGCACCTTTGATGGCATCATGGATGCTGATCTCTTCTGCAACATCTTAGAGTCTACACTTGTTCCCTTCGTCCGAGAGAAGCTTCCAGATCACCGATTTGTCCAGGATAACGACCCGAAGCACACGTCCAGACGAGCGCAAGCCTTCTACGAGGAGAAAAACATCAACTGGTGGCGTACTCCCCCAGAAAGTCCTGACTTAAATCCCATCGAGAACTTGTGGCATGAGCTCAAGTTTTACTTAGAATCAAAAGTCAAGCCACGTAACAAACAGGAACTTGTGGATGGAATCAAGAAGTTCTGGGAGAGGAAGGTGACTGCCGAGAAGTGTGTCAAGTATGATATTGCAGTATGAGCACTTGTTTTCCAAACCATTTGCTTCAGCATTTGCTCTAAAACTTCATTATTCTTCATTAAAGGTTTACCAAATTTTTTACAGGGTTATAGCATTTAAACCAAATTGAGGTGTGAAAAATGTGAATTCTATATACCGGTAAACCAATCCTCATTTTAAAGACAATAAGGCATCAAATCAAATGTTATTCGCTTAAAGTTAACTCTTACCTTTTTACTTGAGTTGTTGTAAGCATTTCCTGGCCTGGATCAGGATTTAAAGAGTAAAACTAACCAAAAAATCGTCACCATGCACAAAAGTGTGATCCTTGATACACGAACGTTTGAATAAGACCGCCCAAAATCTGTAGGAGCTGGACTGGTTACCACTGACTGCTGACCAAAGCGAAAAGGGCTCACTAGTTTCCAGTCCGGTCTCTCACATGTTATTCAAGATGGCGGAGGATGACACTCTTTCCACGGATTCATTATAAATGGGCAAGATTTGAAAGATACTGGAGTTCATTGAAAGGATTATTAGTACTGACTTGGAGTGTGTTATTTTCAAGAGTAATACATCATGTTCCTTTTGGAATAAGGTCGATTATGAGAGCATCAAACAAGATAATCCGTTGATGATATTTGTCACATTATCTATAGAATACATCAGAATAAAAGATCTCTTTTTCATTTCTCCGTGTACAGAGTGATTTTATGTTCAAAGTTTGGGGCCTTTAAAGGACATTGTTTAAGCAAAGTACATATATTACGAGTAGTGAATTAACTCAAAAAATATCGCAGTCACATTGGCATGCTTTGAATAAGACCAAACCTTGTTATATAATATTATACATGTATTGAAGGTTGAAGTTAAAGCTCATTTTTTCAAGGCAACAGATGAAATCAAATCCTAAAAGGGCACTTAAACTTGGATTATTGTCTCACTAGCACATTCAGTACTATTGCACAAAATTTTCATGAATTTCAACTCGCTCAAGTGACCCTCAAGTTGAATCATTGAGTGGAATTCTTAAAGATTCCCATAAAATCCACATTGCCCTTTTAGCTTTTACTTCCCAAAAATTAGGCCGGGAAATCCAGAAAAGCCTGGCTTAAAAATCTTGGAAAGCCGGGAAGGCCAGGCTTTAAAATTTGGCTGAACAGTGTGACTACAGATGTACTTTAGCATGATAGAATGAGAAGGAATTAAATCATTTACATTGCTCTTTTATCAGAGACCCTGTACATCTAAGAATAATCATGCAAAGGTTTAGTCTCAGGTGTCAAATTTAGGAACAGTCAATATAATAATTTTTTATTCATGTTCAAGTGTGAAATATAAAATGTTTACGTTGCTACATTAAAGATAATTGGCCGTTAAACCATAACATCATCATATTTTGCAAGACATCATCAAGGCCATTTAAAGATTGTTACTTCAAAGACAGTTCAATTGAGCCCACAGAGTTTGGTTAAGGTCACTGGTCACTGAGTAATTACAGACAATGTTACACTAAATTGCAGTCAATGTCTGTAATCTTGAAGACTTTAGAAACATTTTATGGCCTAGAAATTCAAAAAAGCCTGGTCAAGCCTGGCTTTTTTGACCAGGGTTGCAGAGAAAGCTCGGCCTTGGAAGTAACAAGGCCAGGAAGGCCAAGCTTTGGTGGCCAAGGTTGCCGAGAAAGCTTGGCTGTGGCCATGCTTGCCGGGCTTTACCAGGCCGCATTTTCCTGGTAAGCTTGGCTAAAAACCCGGAAAGCCTGGCCTGGCCTGCCTTTGCCAGGCTAGCCGGGTTTTTTTGCCAGGCTCCTGATGCAAGGGTAGGTGGGATATATGAATCTCGCCAAAGATCGCGGCTGAGAAGATGATCATCCCAGGTGGGATATTAGGATCCCGGGTGGGATCCATAAATCCCATCCGGGATCCCAGGTGGGATGGCCTAATCCCGTGTTTTAGGCGGGATCCCGGGTGGGATTAATTTTTTATCCCGGGTGGGAATGGTGGGATCCCACCAGGAATGGCGGGATCCCGCCATTCCCACCCGGGATCCCAGGTGGGATTGGTGGGATCCCGCCGGGATCCCGCCTGACTTTTTACATGGGCGATACTTAAAGAACTCCACTAGTTGGCTGTTGCCGTCAGAATTGAATTTAAGATCCTAGTACTAGTTTTTAAGGCATACCACAGCACTGCGCCACTCTATATATCTGACATGATCACTAAATATGAACCGAACAGGTCTTTACGCTCTTCCTCCAAAAGACTCCTCGTTGCTCCACGGTACAGCCTTAAGACATATGGAAGAAGAGCTTTTTCTGTGAATGGTCCTATGTTATGGAACAGCCTTCCTAACAATATTAGAGAAACTGTATCTTTAAGCACCTTTAAGAAGCAGATCAAAACATTTCTTATTAAACGTTCTTTTTAAGAAGCATTTTAACTCTTTTATTATTGTTGAATTATTTTCTTGTAAATATTTATCTTGGTTAGTTATTCATATTATAGTCTTTTGTATATTTTAGGTATTACTATTATTTATTATTTTCATGTTTTATTATCATATTTTTATATATTTTTTGTATTATTATTGTAAAGCGTTATTGGTTTCTTAGTAGAAATAACGCTATATAAATAAAGATTATTATTATTATTATTATTATTAACACAGTCTTTACCTTAATATTCAAATTCACTCTCACGTTGTAACTGACGGTGACAGTTGGTCACTAGCGTTGGTCACTAACGTGTTTTAATTTATTTAATATTACAAAATGCTGTGCAGAAATTCTTTCAAAAGTGGAATTTATTATGTGAAGCAGTGCCACTCACCTTACTTTGGTGGTGAGACAAGGGATTGCTAAATTTTAGGTATCTTAAACTCCAGTAGATTGAAAACAGAATCTCAAGGAGAAAAGGTGTGTTTTATGGTGCTCATCAAAATTTATCATTTTCACAAAAGAAATATTTGAGGCCACAGCTGGCACACGGTTGGCACCTGCTAAACACACTGGCCTTTTTACCTTTGGTTTTTAACCCATTGACTCCTTAGGGGCCCTAGGCCACCCCCAGTTGAGGGGTAAAATCGTCTGGTGTTAGACAGAGTAAAGTACCTCACTCCTAGGAGTCAATGGGTTCATTTTGGTGATTCAGAGTGATGTGAATTCATATTTGCTTATGGTTTTTAGAAACAAAGCGGATGAGGGACCAACTGGAAGCCATCAGTGACAACAGTAAGAACCTGTCACGCGCTTCAGAGGAACTCAATCGTGGACTGAATGAATCAAGGAACAACTTGACTGAGATTCAGAATGAATGCGCATCAATCAATGGAACTTTTTGTAATGACATTGATCCTTCATCACTGGCATCAGAAGCAAACTTTACCAATCTTCCCAATGTTTCTAAGGAACTATCCAGTGTTCAAGCTGTGGTCAATCAGGACTTTGAAAAAACTGCTCAAGAGGTGAATAATGTTAAGATTGTCTTTTCCCTGCTAGCTGAGGTCTCTTCTTTGTGCATCCGCTGGGCTGTGGAGTACGGGAAAAGAGACCTGTGTCAATTGGGTTGAAACTCACTTTGATCCGACTGCCATCCACCGCCGTGGACGGGACTCTTCAAACCACATACATGTACCCCATGATATGTTTGCTGACTTTGACTTGAGCCCTCTGTGTTCCATGTATTCCTTTACAGTAATCCCTTTGTTAAGTAAGCCCACACAACATGAAGTATCACATGAGGATTTGGTCGCTAAGTACCCGGCACATGCTCAACCCCAGTGAGTTGCGACCCATGGCAAAGGTCTCTTTTCCCCTTCTCATCAGCCCAGTGAACGCAAAAGAAAAGAGACTTAATTCTGCTAGCAGGAAAGATTGGCTTTGGTATCAAAAGGTTTTTTACATGTAGATCTCTGAAAGAACCTTTAGAGCTCCTTACAAGATCGTTTTTGATCTTCAAAAATCTTGCATCTTCATCTGATCTTTTAAAATCTGCAGGGATAACTCTTCATTTTGAAGTCAGCAAATCCGTAATTCCATTTGTTGATCCAATAATATTTAATTTAATTTATATGGACATGCATGTACATGTACCTGCGGTTGAAATTCTGCTCTTGGAGTCTCTCAGTTTTCAACTGATAATCAGTTGTCCATATGAGTACTCAATTCTTAAGAGGATTCTAGCTGTTCGTAATGGTGCAGCCACGCTGAGATTCACCCCAATACTTTCAATATGGCCAACCACTCCTTTTGGAATTGCCCTTACGCCCCTGCAACAATAGGCGCAACTCTCATCTTACCTTCCACAACTTATTCACTACCCTTGCCAGATCTTGATATTTATCATCTTTCTCTTTCTCCTTCACTTCTACTGGCCTCTGCTAGTTTAGTGCGAGGATCACATTATACATTTATTACATTCAATTATTTTGATAAGCTGTCCATCATGTTTGTCTACCAAAAGTAGGTCAGGCCTATTATGTTCAATCTGCTTTCTTTTAGGGCCTTGATGAAGTGAAGAATATCCCAAGCAAAATTATTAATGATACACGAGGGACTAGAGCAGGTACTACAGGACCTTACAAGGTCATTGTTGTTGTTTTCACGGCCATTTTTTTGGGTGGTAAACTGAGCATCCTGAGACAGAAATACATGTGGCACCCAAAACGTGAGACCAAAATCACCCTCAGGCTAGAAACCTAAACAGGTGGTTATTGTACAATGTAGGAAATCGTATGAACATGAGTGTTTTTTGTGATTTATTGGTATGAGTGGTGTTTGAGAGTTCTCAACATCACGAGTGATCATGAAAGGCTCAAGCAAGTTCATACACCTCAAAACTGTGCCATTGCTGTTTGCACAGCAACTTCCTTATTGCACTCATAACCTATTTATCCATTTGTCATAATGACCAATCAGAAACGCAATATTCTTTTGAGTATATAATAAGGCCTAATAAGAAGCACATATTTAAGCCATTGATACCTAGGAGTGGTATTTAATAGATTTGACTCTGTCCAACGTCAGACGATATAACTTGTCTTTACTTGTCAATCGTGGGGGGGGGGGGGGGGGGGGCGAGGGGGAAAGCTAGTCCATCGCAGGGTTACCCCCAGCATTGTCTCCGGTACCCATTTATACACCTGGGTGGAGAGAGGCACTGTGAGAGTATTAAGTGTTTTGCCCATTGGATCATAGTATTGCTTTATTAAATTTCATTTAACTCTGAACAGTTGAGTTTTACAAAACAACTGGTACAAGCACTGTTTCGTATAACGTCATTAGTTCATGAGCGATCACCAAGTCTGAGTGAGCCAATCACAACACTAGAAACACAATATGCAAAATTGAAAATTAAGAACTATTGAGCTATTTGGTTTATTAATTAGCACTGCATTTTGAAATGGGTACTTATTACAACTGTAGGTTCTTCCTTATCCACCTTAAAAGAGCTCAAGTTTTATGGTACCATTTTGGATTTAGGGTAGTTCTGGCATCATTTTCCACAGTATACAGTTTACTGACAGCTTCATCCCTAGCAAATTGTCATAGCCTGGGCTGGGTTGTTCAAAGCCCGATTAAGCTAACCCTGGATTAGCGAGAATTTTGATTTCAGTTTTGTAACTTTTTGGTGAGGTGTTCTGTTTATATTGTTTGCCCTGTAGTTTTCATTTGTAGTAATCTCAAATTAGACCAAACGTTTGAGGTGAAAAACATTTTTAAACAAGAAAAAATAACACTCCAGTAAACGTTTAATCCTGGGTTAACGTTAATCGGCTTTCGAACAACCTGGCCCTGATGTTTATTTCAAATTCAAGACAATCAACAACAAATGTTGTGAGTTCAACTTTTTGTGGTCACTGGGTTGTAAGAGTGTAAGTGCATATGAGTTTTAAGTCTGTGGTGGCAAAAGGCCCACAACGCGTGCATAACTGACGAATGTGCTTGGAAGCGTGCTTGAGTTTCAACAACATGAGCCCCAAAAGCGGCAAGAATTTGTGACGCTGATGAATAGTAAAGCAGCTGCTGTTTCCAAAACGATGGAATTACCTCGTGACAAAATAATTTTGTCTAGGACAGTAAATTTTTGACTTGGCAGAAACAGTAGTCAACTTCAAGAGTTAGCTGATTGTGATCTTTGTGTTGCATTTGCACATTTCGTTTCAATCTTAAAACACTTGAGAGAAAAAAAAAAAACTTAAAACCAACAAAAACCAAAACCCGGTGACTTGCCATCATTTTGACACAGATGTATCCTTTTTTTCGCGAGAAAGCATGCAAGGTAACTTGATCATGTCGCCTGCTGAAGTCACGTTCAATTTTACAATTTACTTGTGCAGCCAAAAGTACAAAAGAGAAATTGAACGAAGCAAAAATCTCCCAAAATGTTTTTCACTGCTGGTAACTTTTTATATTCTCGGTTCAAAATTTAAGTTGTTTTCATGTCGCAAATTTTGTTGCTGATTGCACAATATGTTATTCTTGATCGGCACTTCTCAAAACTTCCTTTTGCTTTTCCTAAAAGCGGTGTATCAATATTTATTTACGTTTGCATCAACATTTGTTTTGCATAAAGCTGGTTAACAAAATCTGTACCTTGCTTACATGTAGTTCGCATTTTCGAACGTTAAAATAGAATTTTGGTCCTATGTTTCTGACAGTAAGTCGTAGATTTTGAGGTCACCCATCCAATTACTAAACCCCGCCGAACAGGGCTTAGCTTCAGGGAACTTTTGTTTTAGAAAGCTGTCAGATGCTCAGAGTGCACACGTAAACTTGTGGTCAAAAAAGGTTGTAAGAGAACTTGAAAATGATCAACATGTTCCTCGATTCCCTTTTGCTTTCTTCAATCTTGGTGGGTTTAGTATTTTACTAGTAACCACAAATCTTCTCAGGGGGCTATTTACCAAAGACATCTACCATGGCACTATAATGATATACGGTACCAAAACAATTATTGTGTACTACTAAGAGCTACATATTACACAAAGATAACTTGAATCTCCTGGAACCCAAAATGCAGCTCAGTTGACAATTATTATACAGCGCTGTGTTACGTCTGCACTACCACAGGTACGCAATGCGTGCCTATTTGTTAGTTAATTTCCTCAATCGCTCCCAACCCAGCTTGAGTATCTGCAAGTGCTCTCATGCGCAAATCGATAAGCAAAATAATTTAACTACAATTAAAATGGGTCTTTTCACATCATCAAAGCTGTTAAAGTGCGTGAAGGCAGCGAAGCAGCACACAGACCATCGGCTTGTCACAACAACTGTTGAGAACAGGTTTTTCGGTTTGTCCAAGCTGAAACTCCCTTCAAAAGTAATGTCCAATCAGCAAACTAGGACAAACTGATGACAAGGAAATGAGGTTCTGGGGTTGTGTGACCAGACTTTTTTCTTCATCCTCGACCGTTGATTTGGAATCGCGGAGCATCGCAGACCTTGAAAGAAAAATTCCTCTGGCACGCACAGGGTAGCCAAAACAGATGAAAAAAAAAATAACAGTAATTTTATAGAAAACTATGAATTTTTAGTTGTCAGCGAAATATTAATGGCAATCAATCGTAAAAACACTAAAACTTCTGCAGTCTGATGTCCATGAATCAAGGGGAAGGTCATGTTCTATCAAAAGGAAGAAATTGATCACTTGCTAGGCAACCACAAATGTGAAGTGATCATCTTTTGTCAACGTTCTTGTTTACATTGAATGAACTGTACATGTAGGTAAGAATGTTGATTATAATCATGGTTTTCAGAGTAAAACAACATGCTTTTTAGGCAAGAACCTTCCGTCTTTGTTTTAAAATTTTGTTGTAATATTTACATTTTATCTTTTGGGACAGGAAGCCTTCTTTGTCTCTTTTAATCAAAACAGAGTTTGTAATTGAAAATCTAAACATCTATGAATTATTTCAAATCGCAATGCTGAGAAACACACAAGCAAAAGAAATGGTTAATAAATATGAAATCAATAGGAATAAATATGAATGTGAATGTTTTTGGGTTAGATTAAAGTGATATAATATTTTTGAAAATTTTTTGTGTTAATGAGTAACGTAAACAATCTTCGCACTGTTAAGTCGTAGCAATGAATTGGATTAACCAGAAATATTTTTGGCTTCCCAAATAAACTTCATTTTACACCATAGTGACAAAACGGATATATTTTTCTGTCATTAAAAACTATAGCTACCTATTAAGAACACGACTAAAACTTCCTGTCATCTTTATGAAAACTGCTTGGGGCATGTCAGATTTCAACCCACATACGCAAATTAGTTGAGTTCGATTATTGCACAACACGATGAATCCACAAAGGCTTAAAAGAATCTCACAAAAACCTTTCCAGCAAAACATTTTATTGAAACAAACAACATAAATTGTGGGGAATTGAGTACAAATAAATATAAGTAGCAAGACAACAGAAATCACACATCCACTAGAGGTTTTCAATTTCTTTTGTCTCCATATCCAACCAGAAAACGTTTCCAAAGAATTTTCCATTTGGTTTCAGTGTTGTACATAACATCACAGTTGACCTTAATATGCATGGCTAGACGAAGACCAATACTCGTCGCTTTTGAGATTCGAGATATTTATTTTTCACCGCCTGTCTTGTTTACCCAATTGATGTTCCAAAAGGGTATATTTTGTTTAAAGATCCACTAAAATGCCATTTGTGTTACAATGACTTCCAACGCCATGGCAGGTTAATTAAATGTTCTACTGTGTCCAGCGGATAAAATCTGTGCATTTCTACTACCCCGTCAAACCTACCAAACATATGCGCAGAAGACTCCACACAAAGACACTACTTAGCAGGAGAGGGACAGGGAAGACTTTTCCCGACACGGAAAATAATAATAATAATTAAAATTAAACAATAAAACGACTAAATCCCACACATTTTCCGACTGGTTTGCCATACTGGCAACCCAGTAAAAGGTTAAGATAATTTATACAGTGCAGGTGTATAAAATCGTGGATAGTCAACTCATGTTGTAGAATAGAAAAGAATCAATAATTTACACACAATAAAAGGGGAAAAACCATTAAGGAGAAGAAAGAGCAATATGTGACGTAAAATTATTTGTTATGTGTGGAGAGTTTGGGACACCGAAATACCCGTACATGTATAGTTGGTAAACTAATAATAATTATTGAGCCCAAAATGTAAAATATAATTGTAACCATTGACGTGCAGTTGCAAGGTCATGAAAGAAGCCAACAATAGATCATAAATCACTAGCACATTTTAGCAATTGATTGATTGGTTGATTGGGTGTCAATTTCTGCTTAGAAATTCGCAGGCAGATAAGTGATGCATCACAGACTGTTTCAAATTTAACTACTGACCTGAGGAAAATAGCAGATAATGTGAGTATTCCTATTTTTTGGCCTTCATTAACTTAAGATCATTATTATTGTAATCATTTGTTTGTCCTAGCTGACACTTGTGCTGTAAAAAGTCTGTAAATTTCAATTTTTTGTCTTGAAAGGATGTTATCTCTAAACTGAAGAATCTGAGGGATAAAGAAATACCAGACATTGTGACTGTTGTAAAACCGATTGACCGTTATCGGTAAGTTTCATCTCACAGATGCACATGTCTACTCTAGTATGTATTGGAATTTTTTGGTACTGTTAATTCAGGGAACTGGCTAAAATTTGTAGAAAATAAAAATTAATTCATTGTCTGTTATTGTCTGAATGGTTTTTGAATTTTAAAAATATGATAAATTATCATGTTAAGTAAAAATATAGAGACTGTTATCTTAGCTGGACTAATTCAGGATAATCAGGGTGTTGGGCTCGTAATTATACTATTGGAGAGCATGACATCAAAGTTTTTGGCAAAGTGCATATTTGGCTGCTGCTAATTTTAAAAAGCTTGAAAATTCATACTTGTGATTTTCCTTTTTGTGTGTTGCTGAAGGTAACACACGTACGAGATAAATGCAGTCAAACCTGTATTAAGAGGACCCCATGTTAAGTGGATGGACAAGTCAAGCGAACAGCGGTACAAGTCCTAATTTTCTCCCCCATGCACATTCGCTGTAAAAAAAAACCTATACAGTATTTAACAGACAACTCTATCAAGCACACACAGACACTTGTAACTTGACTTTTATGGCCATTTCTATTGTTCAAAATTTCTATTGATGTGCGACCTCAAAACCGTGAACACTTTGATTTGATTTTGGCATTTCCCATTGTGCAGCAACCAGTCAGAAGCTAAATGAAACCACAAGCTAATTGCTGTTAGTGGTTGCGGTTTAGTTTTATTACTCATGATTGGCCTTTTTCCTTAAAACACTATAATAACATTTCATAATATTTCTAGTGTTGACGGTTTTTGGGTTTTCCCAGGAAACTTAATTACACTGCAAAAATAATTTTTTCCCCCCTGACATTTTAATTAACAGATCAGTCATTCAATAAAAGAGCTGTTACATCTTTGTAGACACTTAAAACAGACAGAAAATTAATAAGGAATTGTTATCGAGGTAAACTGGTGTGAGATGAAAAGGAGAATTCTGATTGGTTCTCTGAGTGGTCCGAATTTTGCAATACAGACTGCCAAGATGGAGCAGTAATGAAGCAACGTTTACACGTTGCCAAACTCTTCCCATTTTCTGTTTTCATTTTCTCAGACAGAAAAAGAAAAATGGGAGAAATGTTTTTTGTTTAGTCATGTCAGAGTTCCAGTGCAAATTTTACTTTCCAGAACCGTTATCAGAAGTAGGCAGAGATGCAAGACTCAAGGAATCCCTGTGCAAGAGAGCGAATTCAATAATAACCTTATTGAACTACCGGTCTGTACTGGGAAAATATTGGGCTCATTATTTTTTTGCAAGTTTATGTACCAAGCCTGAAGACTTAATGGTCCATAAATTTGCAAAGAAAGGAACTTGACCAATATTTTTCCAGTACGGACCTTGTGCTAGTTCAATAACATCTATATGGTTGTCACTCATCATCATCATCATCAATCCAATTTTGATCCGGGTTTATGCCCATAAACGGGGGTGGCCCGATTTACCCCACTTTGTCAGCAATCTTTCTAACTCGCACTCTCCATCTTGCTCGATTCATGGCGTCCTTTTTCTCCAAACCAATGCTCTTGCTCTCCTTCTCCACTTGCGTCTTCCACGTCTTCTTTGGTCATCCTCACTTCCTCTTGCCCTTTCACTTCGAACTCCAACACTTTTCTCAGAACGTGCCCATCATCCCTCCTCAACACATGCCCGTACCATCTCCCATCTTACTCCATTTGCCTTTGCCATCTGAATCACTGTTTCCTTCAATCCCAACATCTCATTTTCCCTCAGACACCATGTCTCACTCCCATATAACATCGCCACTCTTACACAACTCCGATAAACCGTTCAGCAACTCTCCACATTCCCTGAACTTCACCCAGCCAATTCTTGCTCTTGCTGGGAGACATTAGCAAGGGTCCTGAGGGTGTCTGTTCAATACAGGTTTGACTGTAGCTTTCAAATCTAATCAGTTATATTGAATTTTGCACACAGCCAATTTAAGCCTAACATTTTGTTGTTTTTCCATAAATGTAGATGTGCATTAGTTTAGTGAAGAAATAACACTGCACCGTAATTCCATACTGTAAATTTGAAAACTGTTATTTTAGGTGGATAGCTGGCGTCGGCCTAACGTGTATGCTGTTACTAATTGTGGTCCTCATGGCTCTTGGCCTAATGTGTGGTGTCTGTGGTTATGACAAAGAGGCCACGCCTACCACCCGAGGAACAGTCTCAAATATGGGTGGTCTTTCTCTCATGGCGTAAGTAGCTATTTCAATGCAGTGTTTTTTTAGAATAAATAGCAACAATCTTGTCGTATTCACTGTTTTTTTTTACCCTGGTTTGGATCTGCTAAAGGGTTAGTGCTCAAGAAAGCATCATCTTCCAAATCTCTTGATGGTGGTCAGGCCTGATTTGATGAAGCAAAATGTCTCTTGTTGTACTTACAGTTTTTATTCCTTAATTTCAAATAAGCTTTGCACATGCATTCTTGCTCTTCCCTAAATAGTAGGCAAGGTATTTTAACCTCCCATTCCTTCCTGGATTTCTGAGATTGGCTGAACTTCTCCCTTGTGAATTTTTAGACCATGCAACCCCCACCCTCCGAACACTCTGAAAATTTAATCTTAATGGAAAAATTACGGCAAACCATCTCGACATCAGTATCATTTTTTAAATTTAGAGAAAAACGTTCCATGTTTTGTGCACTCTATTTCTTGCACCACTCATTCTGGTTCAATTTATTTGTTTCCTTGATTTGTAAATTGATTTTTGGGATAATAGTATTGCTTTGATACCATCTTTTCAACTCTTTGAAATAAATGGCACAAAATACCCTGACTCAGCAAATTTTATTTTATTTTTTTGTCTCAATATTCACAAGAATTTTTGTACCAACCCAACTATCTGCATTTTATTTTATTTTTATGCATCTGCTAAAGGGTTCGGGTTATGCATCATACATTGTTCAGATTGGGTGATTGTGTGGTCTTGCCAGAAGGAATCGAGATTTTTCTCTGTAAAGGACACCAAAATAGCTGCCCCGACAGGGCTTGAAATTAACTTTTTTGCTCAGTTGCCAGCTGGCGACTAATGGGGAAAATTTGTCGCTAGATCATAAATTTTGGTCGCCAGCTTTGCATGCACGGAAAGTCATAATTATTAAATAGCACAAAAAACCGAGAGTGAAATCGTTACAGCAAAATCTCAAACTGAAGCCTTGCCGTATTGATCGAGTGACAACGAGCTAGGCCCAGGTTTGAGATTTTGCTGTAACAACTGTAACGGCCTAGGTTATTGAGCAGTTTATTATATGGTTAACAGAACGGTTCTAAAGAAGAAAAACTAATCTGCATAATCCATAATCGGCCCATGGGCATAATGTATGAGAGAAGAACGCGCGTTATATTGGCCAGAAACACTAGGCATATAATAATATTGTATAAACTCTGGTTCTTCAGCCGTCGTAGCTCAATTAAGAATTTAAAAAACAGCGGATTAAATTACAATTTGTTAAAAATGCATTTTATGTTAACTTAAAGTTTCGTAAGTTTTCTTATATACGAAATAAAGAGATCTGGGTACTATATTACTATAAAAAATGATCTTATAATTACAAAAAAGCATTGACAGTTGTTGGTTGCTCCTGGATATACAATGTCTCTTTTATGTTACATTGATAATATTGGCCAACCCCCACTCCCTCCTCCCTTTCAAAAGTGAAATGAGCTGTCCCTTATATACTGTAGGTGTCAGGGTGTCAGGATGGCCGAGCGGTCCAAGGCACTTCATTCAGGTCACAGTCTAGTCCGTAGCCGTGGCTTGAAACCCACTCCTGACACATCTTAATTTGCCTCCCTCAAGAACTATCATAAGTACTCTTTTTTGCCATGCACAATGAAGGAATGGAATTCCTTACTCAATGATGTAGTGAAGAAATCCAGCCTTGAATGCCCTGAACAATATGGATTAATAATGTATTATTATTATTATTATTATTATTATTATTATTATTATTATTATTATTATTATTATTATTATTATTATTATTATTGGGCCCTTTGCATGAAACTGTCACATGTTATAAAATCTGCCCTGCTAGATGACAAGCTACGCACTGGGACATCCAAAACAAAGAAAAGTCACGCTTGGCTGGTTGAAATCGCTTTGTTTTGGGAGGCTTTTGCGTACCTTTTGCCATCCGGTGTGGTGGATTTTGTACCATGTGAGAGTATCATGCAAATAGCGCATTAGTTATTGTCTCAAATGAATTGAAATCCATTTATTATTTATTCCTTTTATTTTCATTCTTCACAACTAGTATTCACGTTATTACGTCCACAAGTATATTCTTTATAAAAAGAGCTAGGTGGAGTCAACGAGGAAGAAGATGAATAAAGTAATCAACATAATCTCTTAGTTCATGTTGCGATGAAGGTAGTACGATGTCACTTCTTTGAAATATTTTCTCTTTTTTGCAGTGCTGTTGGGTTTTGCTTTATTTTTGCATCATTTTTGATGATTCTGACAACACTCTGTTTTCTCATTGGAACACCATTGCAAGAAGTCTGCAGTCTCCTTGAAAATGATGCTCTTTACACACAGGTTTGTCATACAACAATTTTTTTACTTCCAAGCCACCGACCTTCCCTGCTAGCCTTAGGTCTCTTTTCCTTTTGGGTTCGCTGGGCTGATGAGTACAGGATAAGAGACCTCTTCCATGGGATGAAACGCTCTCTTATCCAACCGCCGTCCACAGCCTTGAATGGCACAATGTCCTGCGCATTTTTTTAAAATAATCCCGCTGTTGTTAAGTAAGCCCAATCAACATGAAGTATCACGTGAGGATTCAGTCGCTAAGTAACTGCAGTGCATGCTCAACGCAGTGAATCTCGACCCATCGCAGAGGTCTATTTTCCGGTACCTGTCAGCCCAGTGAACTTAAAAGAAAAGAGACATCTGCTAACCTCCAACAAAATGTAACAGGGAGATCTCGTTAGCGAATGTTCATTTTTCGTAATCAATAAGCTAAGGAATAGCAGTGCTGATGCATTTCATAATAATTAGCAAAAAAGGCTTAGCAATCACAGATTATCTATGGACGAGAACTGTTGCTCTGGAAATTGTGTGTCATGTTTCAGAAAGTATTGATTACCCTCTCCCTGAGATTGTTGTTCTGTTTAAATACCCCTGCCTACCCCCTCGTGATTTTGGTTCCTGAGGATTTTCAAATTAATGTCTGTAGAAGGGTTACAAATCACCTCTTGTTTTAATTACATCTCCACATAGCTTGTTAAAATTTCAAGGCGATAAGGAGTTTAAATTTGTAAGGACTGTAATAATTTAGGCTTGGCTAAATCTATATATTGTATAGATTTAGCCAAGCCTAAAAGCGGAGCTCCCGGGTTATTTATACTTACAATAAGTTAACCTGGCTTGAGCCTGTGATCCAATTGCAAACCGATGTATGGTCAGCGGTCAACTTCAAAAAAGTTGTCTTCGATGAGCTCTTAACTTGAGCCCGTGATATGGTCATGTGATACTGGGCAGAGGATACCTTGTTTTGACAGGTGTCAATTGACCATAAGATGGATGTCCAATATCAAAGATGTACGCTGTAAACTAGCTGGAGTATGGCCGCCATGTTGGGCACAAGCATACAAGTATTGATTATAGGCCATTCCGAAATTGCACAGAGAACTATGCTTTTAGGTCGAAGAGAGACCAAGTTACGGACTTTAAACCATAGTTTAAAATCCATACGTCTCTAATTTTGAGGCTGCCTCTCCCAAATCCATAAATCTCTTCAAGTGCACCTGAACTCAGATATTTTTTGTTCCTAATATAAATTTCCCTATCCAAAGCAAACATATGTCAGCATTGTCAACCAGAATTTCACTTTTTCTGTGCCGTGCAAGCCACGTAAACGCAGCAGAACGTTGTAGCAAGAATTTGGACCCATGGCCGTTGCTGTGAGAGGCATGGGTCTATTCTCGATTTTACGTCACAAACTGCCTTGCATTCCTCTTCTCAAAGAAATTTTGCATTGCAAAATCGTAGGTCCAAATTATTTCTTGTTTTGATAGCTGCACGTGTCTTGCCCGGCATATAAAAAACGAAATTGTGAGGTAAGAATGGTAAAACATGCTTGCTTTTGTTGGGGACATTAATATTGTAGACGAAAAATATTTGAATTTACTTGCACTTTGATTTTTTTTACGATTTCTGTAATATTCATAAAAATAGAAAAATCGACAAACAAAGTGAATTTCACCTCACTTATTTCCAAATCACTCAGTTTCAGTGACACATTCTCTCTCAGTGGTGTATTGTTATTGAAGGTAGAGAGTATTCAAAAGGAGAGATTTATTCTTGTAATAGATTTTAGTCAAAATGTATTGAATTTTGAAAAGCAATAATTGCAGAACACTTGAAATGTAATAAACACAGCGTTAATGTTAATGTGTTGTTACAGTGTTGATGTTCCTTATGAGAACTTGTGCTTCTTTGCCATAATGTGACAGGTTATCGACAAGCCGCAGTTCTGGGGATCAGATGGTTACTTCTTATCAACAACATTCTTTGGAAAGGACAAAGGAGATATAGAATTTACCATTAGTGGATTCCTCCAGTATGTAACATTGTTCAAGGCTGCTGCCTAATAAAAATTTTCCTGAGCCCTTCGGGCTTCCAACATTAAAAGTTAGTAGCCCAAGTCAATTTTTCAAGAGCCCAGAATTAATTAATTAAAAGTGAGGATGAATCACCTTGTGATAAGTTAGGCGCCCGTTCGGACCACGCATTCAGAAATTTGGTCGCTCGCGCTCACAAGTAAGGCACCCCAGGCGACCGGTCGACCGTTAGGCAGCAGCCTTGTTGTTTCTTAATTTTTCTTATATATTTTTTTTATGGTCACTGGAATGGAGAGGGCAGAATCTTTATTGAGGTGCAGGCATGGTGCAGTGGTGAGAGCACTCGCCTCCCACCAATGTGGCCCTAAACAATATGCTTTAGATGATGTTTAGGCCTAAGATTAGCATTTTTGTAAAGGTTTGGGTTGTTTCAGTTTTCACACCCTTCCCCCCTCACCCCCGAAATGTCAGTCACGCTATGTTTCGTTTGACCAATGTCACGCAATTTTCGTTAACCGGTACACAGGAACATAACCGTCTTCCTTTACATGGGTTGCATGCTCTTCCTATTGAGCTACATTACATGAATTATTGGTGTATTTTTTTTAAGCATAAGATATGGTCTTTTCTCTACACCACTCTCCAAGGCAAGTGCTTGCTCTCAAACTGCAGCCTTTGGATGACATTCAGCTTATTAACAAAATTGAGCCTGGTAGCAGGTCTATATTGACCGAGTCGGAAAATACCATAATACCTCTTTGTTTGGCCCCCCCTCCCCCCAAATATTGCATAAGTATTGTTTCCTGTTTCTCGTGGGACTTACAGTGGTAACAAAAGAATGTTTATTCAAAATTTGGGGGGACAAACAAAGAGTATTGTGGTATTTTCTGCTTCGGTCAATTACCATTCATTTATAGGCTTGTCTAGCCCCATTTTAATTATTTAAGTTAAATTGAAACAAACACAAGTTAGTATCGCGATCCTCCCAAAGTTTTGCTTGCGAGAGAGACGCCATTATAATGAGGTATTGCTGTCTCACTTTCCTGGCCTATGTTTTGGTGAATGTTTGAAATTGACATCAGCACAAGGCAGTATTGGTGTCTCGAAATCGCAGTTACTGTAGTTTATAGAAGTAATTTTGGGCATTATTCTTGTGAGCTCAGTTGCGTTTCTGCATTCATTTAATATCTCAGGAGCTGCCGAGAAAACAAGCCACTTTATGTGGCAGGTCCTTTTGATGAGGCCTTCAATATTTCTAAGAAGTTGGATATCAAGGAGGTCAGTTAATATTTGTTCTGGATACTGCGGTGCAAAAAAGAAGAACCTTTTCAGCAAAGCATGCATACTAATTTTCATAGTTAACGTATCTGCAATCTCTTCAGTGGCCCGTAATTATCTAAAATGGTAATTGTAATGAATTAGACAATATCCAAAATACCATAATACTCTTTGTTTGTCCCTCCAAAATTTTGAATAACCATTGTTTTCAGTTTCTCTTGGGACCATTTTAAGTCCCAAGAGAAAATGAAAACAAGGCTTGTGCAAAATTTTGGAGGGACAAACAAAGAGTATTATGGTATTTTTGATATTGGCTAACTTGCCTCGCGCATTTTCTATTTAACACTCACTCCGCTGTGCCTCGTGAGTCCACAACATTTTGACCACTGTGATGACGAATATCGTTGTCGATAAGAGTACAGACAACGCTGAACCACTTTCGATTTGTTTTTCACCACAATATTCGACGCCAAAGAAGGTGTTTATTTCAGAGCATGACCAAAATCATGACAAGGGAAAGAGCAAGCGTTGTCTATAACGTTCTCGCAATATTATTGGGTTATTTCCCAAAATGAGCGTTGCTGATTGGCTATTGCATTGCGTGACAAATTGACGCGAGCATGACGCGAGCAGCGTTGTCAAGACTCTTATCGACAACAGCAAATTAGCCAATCAGATTGCGATATTACAAGCAATTGTGGTAAAAATACATACTCAAATGGGCAAATCTATGGGTGAGACACAGGACATCAGGATATACAGGCAGCCGCTATAGCGGTCTCACCCAACCCACGAATGAATAAAATGAGGCTTGACCACAACACCGGGAACTCCATGCCCTCTCTACTCTTCGCGAACAGTGCGTATGTTCTTTAACGTCCCGCAGAATTAATCAACAAGTGTTATGAGACGGGACCTACGGTTTATAGTCCTTATCCGAGAAGACTAGGGAGTCTAACCATTTGCATGCAAATATCATTTTACAAAGGCAGCACTTTCTACTGTTATTTAAATACCCTGAAAGTTCGTCTGGCCGGAGTTGAACTCACGACCTCCCGCACTGTGTCCCAGTGCTCAACCAATTGAGCCAAGTGGTCGGCGGTAAAACGCACGAGATTTAGTGGGTTTTTTCCTTAGGTGAACTGCCAAACATGAAAAATAATAGTAGAAAAGTATTAGTTTATTCTGTTTAATTTAATTCACGTTGTTGTCTCGGCTGTTGTTTATTGTATGTGCCCTCTTTCTTTTTTCTATTATCAGTTACTTGGAAATGATTCCACACAGACATTCGAAGATTTGAAGGTCAATTTGAGTGATGTTAATGTAATATCAAATGAAACGAAGATAAGCTTGATTGACTTGAGCAATTCTGGAGTAGATGACATCGATTTTGATGCTTTCCTAAATGAGGTAATGGATTCTTAGTTGGCATTGTTGCATCCATCCCACCTTATTGTAACAGTAACAGTGATGATGATGATGAACTTTATTTAAGAGTCCTACCCAAGATTAGATTTATGATCTCAGGCCGTGCGGACACTTCGTTCCCAAAGAAACGAAGAATCCGAAAACGGATTTTTCTGGCCTGACAGCCCACTTTCAGCCCGTTAGGATTAATGTAATTTGTATCAAATTGAGGTTGTGCCAAAATATACGCCTTTCCATAAATTTCGGGTACCGTTACAATGAAGGAAAAAAATAGCACTGAAAACTTACCTTGATTGCTCGCCATGATTCACGCAAATGGCGGGAATACGTACTTTCACAAGACTACCGCTGGGCAAGCGTAGTTTTCAGATCCGTCTCCCAAAGAAACGTACTGATCGTTCAATTTTCGGATACAAGAATCCGGATTTGGATTTCCCAAAGAAACGCACCCTAAGTGTCAAGTGTATTCGGAGCTGAGGCGCTAATCGGGGCCACAAATCACACGGACATATCGTATGTTGGTGTTTGAAGAGAGGGGAAAACTGGAGTACCAAGAGAAAAATCTTTGGGATCGGAGCAGAGTAGAGAAGCAACAAACGCAACCCACAAGCGATGGCAACTCTGGGATATCAAACCCAAGCCACAATGGCGGTAGGCGAGTGCTCTCACTACTGCTCCATCCTTGCTCCCTTATTGTGCAAAGTAAAATTGAAAAAGCACAAGGTCTTGACAAGGACTGATCTTGCACAACCAATAATTATTGTATTTCTAATGTTGTGTGATAATAAACCAATTATTGGTTTACTGTTTTATTGTATTTAATAGACAAATAAAGGAATAACGGCGGTGAACCTCACAGCGTTAGCCAACAATGTCAGTAACCTTGCAGAGAAGTTCCGAGAATATGGTAATCAAAATGCAGCAGTTGCAGCGAAGGCTTATGTGAGTGTAATCATCAAAATGTTGAAATGTCTTATTTACAGGTTGCTGAACCGTAGCCTGCAGGGTAGGTGTATTTGCTAAAAAGCGCGATAAATAATCCTTCGCTTTACTCTATCTTAGACGGCAAGAATTAAAACATTGTTTCAGGGGGGAGGGTGGTGGTTTGGAAAAAAATAGAATGGGGAAGAGGAGGGGAAAGGGGAAAATACATCGGGTTTTTTTTTCCTGGTTCCTCCTGCACTAGTCCCAATTCTCTCCTTACTGCGCTTCCAATATGTCGACCTTTCAACAAAAAACACATGCCCTGTAGGCTAAGCTGAACCATATCAAGTTTACCCTTTTCCCTCACATTTTATTACAGTGTTAAAAATCTGCAGTAATTCTGTCATGGGAACAGCATTGTTGTGATAAAAGTAGGATTACACTGCAAGAAATGGTTGACGACTGGAGCATTTTTTCTGGGCTTGCCATAGTGCAAGAATCAGACTTAAGATTTTTTCTTTTTTAGCTAGGTTTGCTCTTCTGTTCTTTCTAATTTCGTTACTGATCTCTGACTTTCACAAGTTCTTGCATGGAGGATTTAAGCCATAAATAAAATATTACTGATTCAAAACACTGGATGAAATTTGTGCATTAATAATTGAGGCCATGATGATTCTATTCCCATTCAGGAATCTTAGCAACAGTGGCGTGTTACCCTAAACACTTTGCATCCAAGTTTTGTTGTCAAATCTATTATTGTCAAATATTCTATTCATGCAATAGGATGAAGGTTCCCTCTAGCAGAGTCTCTTTTCTCTGGCGTTCGCTGGGCTGTCCAGTACGGGAAAAAAAACCTCTGCCATGGGTCGAAACTCACTGTATTGAGCATTCGTGGCGGTTATTCAGCGACTGAATCGTCCTCACGTGATACTTCATGTTGTGTGGGCTCACTTAACAACAGCGGAATTACTGTAAAGGAATGCGCGGGACACAGCGGGCTCAAGTCACAGTCAGCAAACATGCTGTGGGAGCATGCTGTTTGAAGAGTGCCGTCCAAGATTGTGGACAGTGTTTGGATCAAAGTGAGTTTGGACCCATAACAGGGGTGCGTCGGCCCAGCTATAACGCAAAACGAAAAGAGACCTCTGCTGGCAGATACAATGTAGGAGGTTATAACGTTTGTTTGGCTGTGAGCCATTTCATTTTTACTCACTGACCTGCAATAAGTCAGTTTGGCTTGATGGTTAATGGGCAGGAAAGTGAAGGGTTGCCACTGGCTGCATGGTTGGCTGCGTTAGGTGGGCTGCAGACTACCATTTGGGAAATCAAAGGTTCAAACGCCTGGCTGGACGAACTTTTAAAGTGTCCTTAAATAACCGAGGAGAGAAAGTACCGCCTAATTATGATTGCAGTTACATCTGCAAATGGTAAACTCACTAGCAACTCGTATTTTCTGTGAATTATACTGCATCAATGAAACACTTTTTTCCGATAGGAATGAAGGTACGATGATCAGTAGGTACATCC
>NC_090874.1:7852503-7890003 GCF_036669935.1 Montipora foliosa
ATTGCTGTTAACTGAGCCTTTTTGCTGATTGAAAAATGCCAAAACTGCTACCGTGTTGTTGACTTCTTGTGTTTTGAAGCGACGATATTGTTGCAAAACCTCGTACTAAAATGACGACGGCATCACGTTTTTCCCGCCAAAATGACGCTGGTTTGCGCGTGCTCATTGTTGTTCTATGAAAAAATCTCGTACTCGTAGTCGTTCTCCTACTAGAATCCAAAATCCGCGTAAAGTGGTATAAAGAGAAGTGGTCTAGGGGTTATGTCTTGGTGAAACTCCGAGCAAAATAGACCCATTTCGATATATTAAAATTCTATCCTAAACAAAAGACATCATCTCGAGGCACTGTAAATATAAGGATTTGTATGAGTTTATTCCTCAGAGCCTCGAGATGTTTTGCACTGAATTTTAATATATCGAAAGTGGGCTATTAGTTTGGGACTCCGAATTTAACTTGGGCAAGAGATTGAGAACCGCATCGAGAAGACCAAACCTGTCCTTGAGGACAAGGAAAGGAAGGACATTTGGATTTGTGACATGGCTTGTTCAAAAGAAAATAAGATCGAAACGAGAAACAAACGAAGTACAGGCAGCTCATTCGCATTCGAGTTGAGGGAACAAAGAGTCGGTTACAAACAACATTAGCGGCACGCCAGTTTTGAACTTATGCGGTGCACCCGGTGAAGGCGTACGAGAAGTGATAGTAGGGAGCTTACGAAACGACGACGCCGACAGCAACGACGACGCTACAAAACAATAGGTTTAGTGAGCAAAAACAATGGCTCTGCACGCTCTGCACGTGCGTTTTACATTTTGGTACATTTCTTTGCCGTCATCCTATACGACGACGTGAAATGACCAAATTCAAGGTTCTGTGGAGGACGTTAGCACATGACGATGAATTTTCAGTTCTCTCTCTACGCTTCCAACCCACTCATACCAGTTTAATTCCTCGACAGTTACTGCACATTTTTAACGCGAAATGACTTGAAATAGTTTCTTTGTGACATGAATAACGCGAACTTGTATTTTTAAATGAAGTCCTCGTTGCCGTCGGCGTCGTCGTTTCGTAAGCTCCCTAGTGAGATCGAGAAGTAGACTACGAGCAGTCCCTTTGTTTTCTTATAGTCCGTCGAGAGCGGAGCGAAAAAAACAGGCCGCGCGAAAGCTGGTGTCAAAGCATGGAATCCTGTTGAATTGTTCCCTTTGCTTGATGCCAAGAGACGTCGTACTCTATTTGGTTTACCGGTTGCAAATCTGTGTGAAAATGCACATCTTGCGTTTATTTAAGAACTACTTTTCTTTCACAACGCGCGAGAAGGCAGTAAATTGCCCAAGAATTTGGGCGGTGTGTTTGCTTGCTGATTTTGCGAGTTTATTTAACTCTGGGACCACCAACTGTACTTGTCCTGCACCGCGCTTTGCAAAAAACCAATTGGGTGTCTCCTGCCAGTATATCTAACGCATTTGTGCGTTGTGAATGGTTGTAATTTTCTCAGTTGGAAAAAAAAGTGGAAATGGAAATTGAATCTGTTTACCCACGGAACACCTTAAGGAGGTCGGTCAACATGTGTCCATGCATTCCGGATCGAATTGGAATTTGGCAGTGTTGGTTTTTAAGGAGAGGGGGAAACCGGAGTACCCGGAAAAAACCTCTCCGAGCAAGGAAATAACCAACAACAACAACAAGCTCAACCCACGTATGACGCCGGGACCGGGAATCGAACCCGGGCCACATTGGTTGGTCCTCAATACCCCAAAGCTGCAAGCTTTAAAATAATCATGACTCATTGACTGTGTGCAAAGATACGTTCATAACTAAAAACGTACTTCGTGACACGGCGGCCATGTTGGATGGCAATACAATACAATTTCTGTTCGTAGAATTTGCATAATGCACATGTAATAAAATGTAGTTCCCAGCGGAGAGACATTTTATTGTACTTGCCATCCAACATGGCCGCCGTGACGTCACATGCAAACCATCAATTATGTTTGACTTTTGTAGTTAGAGTGATTTTCAATTGAGTGTCGAAAGTAATTAGCGAATTACTTTGGTTTATAATTACTTCACTCAGTAATTGGTTCAAAGTTCTCGCGCCAATTTTTCAACCAATTAGAAGTCAAACCAAAACTAATCATGGCTCGCGCGTGCACATTTTCCCGCGCTTTGTGTCGGCTACGTGTAATTACTTCGAGTTTTGATTGGTTTACTGGATTTTCTCCGTCCTTTTTGATTGGCCAAAGTAATTACTTTGGTTTTGGTTTTACGACACTCATTTGAAAACCGCTCTATTACGGTCGGGATGGGTTCGTCTAGAAATGTGCAAACATCGATGTATCTTCCTCAAACGGTAAATTGTTGTCTTTTTGTTTTGTTCACAGCTGAACGATGACTTGGGAAAGTGCAAACCCGTCGCTAAGATTCACGATGCAGTCATAACTTTCGTCTGCAAGCAATCTCTCTTTCCTTTTGTAAGTCGTGTTTAGTATCATCTCATCAATATCAGGGCCCGTTTATATGAAGAAAAGTTGTCCCTCGGGTAAGAGGGCCGTCTTCCAAGCCGAGGGCGTTTATATGAGAAGAGAATTGACAAGAGCTGCCCGTCTTAGTTTCGATCATCAAGAGACTGGGGTGACATGGCTCGCTCAAGCTCTCATTGGGGAGCTTTAGCAACGAGAACGTCACAAATTTGCATGTTTAGGAGGCAAAAACACTAGCTTTGCACGGTCGTCACGTGCGTTTTTCACTTTTGTCCATTTCTTTGCCGTCGTCAGCAAAACGGCAACGTGAAATAGCCAAGTTTGAGGTTTTATGGAGGACGTCAGCACTTGAGGATAAATTTTCTTTTTCTCCCCTAAATTAAGCGCCGCTCATAACGGTTTCATTCCAGAGGGACTGCTACACCTTTGTCACATTAAAAAGCTTGGAATAGTCTCGAAGTGATTGCAATAACGCGAATTTATGTTTTTAGATGACGTTCTCGTTGCCGTTCCCGTCGTCGTTGCTAAAGCTCCCTATTATCTTTCTTGTCCGAGTTGACCCGGCTAGGCCAATCAAAGTGTTTACATGGGAAAAAAAAGTTGGCCCGGCTAGGAGGGTGACCTCACTGTCGAGAACTTGTAGCCACCTTTTGTAAGGAGATGTATGGAAAGTTGGATCGTCCTGGGGAGCAGGGGTAGACAGGTGACCCTTCTAACCGGGACAACTTCTCTCCATATAAGCAGGGCCTTAGCTAACTGGAAGATTTTATTTTTCATTTTATTCGTAGAATGGCTTCTGGTTCTCCATTGGATTTTGTCTGTTCTTCTTCATCCCAGCGATAATATTTAGCGTCAAACTGGCGAAACACTATCGTTGCATGGATTATGAGAGCGAATTTGATGAGGGAATGGACGCGTAAGTAACAAGAGCTCGCTTCTGCTCAGTTTTATGTAGTGCATGCAAGAGTTCATTACCCAAGAGTGAGATTCTGGTATCAGGTTTTTCTCCATCAGCGTCAGAAGAGTGTCTATTTTTAATCCAAGTTTTGAGGGAAAATAAACTATAGACCAGAGGCCTACTCACATGATCCCGGTTGACCGGGGTGGCTGAGTTACCGGGATAAAATTGGTCTCTGTTCATGTGGCGACTTTCAGCCCGGTTTCTGAGTTAAAGAGTGGCGACGCGACCATTTAGGCGTGAAATCTAATGAACACCGCGGGTGAGAATATCTCGATTTTCTTTGTTTAATCAGCCTCAAATTTCATCATCGAAGAAAAGAGAAGTAAGGCATTGTATTATCTTCCTCCCAGTAGCCGGGCTGAAATGTTCATGTGGCAAAATTTCCAGCCCGCTTACTGAGATCCTGGTTGGGAAAACCGAGATCTCGGAAACAGTGCCAGCGCGCCCTCTCATATGAACACAAAAAAATTTTTACAAAGGATTTATAGGTGAGGCGAGATCTCGGAAACTGGGCCAGCCTGGCCAACCGGACTCATTTGAAGAGGCCCCAGATTGGCACTCAGTGATGTGCCCAATCCATATCTCCTGGGTTTAGATTCTTTGTGTATATTGTATTTGCAATATAATGTTGCATTCACGTTTTGATCTTATGGAAATATCTGTAACAAAACGTTTTATTCCTAAAGGCTTTGATTAGGGTGCAACGTTGAGTTAGCCAATTTGGTTTATCATTATTTATTTTCCCACAAAACTTTTCTGACGCTGATGGGGACTAGGCCAATTTGGGTAAATCTTAATGCTCTTGGGTGATGCACTCTTGATACAACGTTAACATCGTTTCGGTCCGTGGGAAGTTTGTCGGATTCTTTATTTTGGGTTGGTACCTTTTGTATTATTGCACGACAACAACAGTCCGAGGGCCAATAACTAAAATCAGCCGATCACATTACTTCATTTCTGGTCACTCGAGGGCCCATATTTTCTCAGTAGCGGACTGGGTATTGTTGCGAATGATCCGATTGAGTTTGAAATTGTATACTTCAGAATCAAAGCAGAATTCTGTCGTGGCATTTCAATTTAGTGATTAACTTACTGATACCCGCGACTCGAGATGGGAAATGCCTGCATGCCTCCTGTTACTCGAGTGTTGCCCGACAAATACGAGGAAATTGAGGGATTTTATAGTCCCTTGTCTCACTCATGGGACAAAATTCAATGACAAATTTCAGCATGCAATATGACTGTCAATCAAACATACTTGGCCCCAGTCTCCATCAGCCCACCCCTTCGCTCCGCCTGCCGTAGTCGCAAGCCACTGTAAAGTCTTTTGACTGTCTTTTGTGCTCTTTGCAGAGAGATGTATGAAATGGATCAGCCGCATCATTACTCTGGCGCCCCGCCACCTTAGTAAGTAACTAGACGCAATAAAATGAAGGGACTCTCGGAAAAAATCCGAGTGGTTCCTTTCAGGAGTCGATTAGGAGTACTCGGGTTTTTTGCCGAGTATCCCCAAGTCATCATCGGAAAAAAAACCTTGGCTTCGTTCACCGGAGTTAACAAATAACACATTTTTCAGTAGATAGACGTAATAAACTCCCAACTTGCCAGTGCGAACAATTCTTGAAATAACTACCCTCAGGACTTACAAAAGTTATTTTAGGGAGTTTAGGGGAAATCTTAAGTTAATCACGAGTTTACTCGAAAAGGGTAATGTGGAATTCCTTCACTGATTAAATTACCATTAAATCACAAACAAGATGATCCTACGCTGCGCCGACTTCTTTGAAGATTACCCAAAAGCAATCTGTTTTAATCTTGTCCATTTGTGTCTATCCGTGCTTCGCTTTCCTTTTGCTGTATTTCTTTTATGTTGTGCAACAGTTTTAACTGGTTATTGCAATGTTTCATTCTGCCTTTTGGGCATTTTGAAAATTACATCATGTTGCGTGACGTAACCTCTTTACCCGCAAACTGTGCCTTGTAAATAAGCTCCCCAATGAACGACTGACGTTTCGACAACCTGAGGGGAAGTCGTCCCCAGGGTGTTTTTTTTTTTTTTACACTGGAGACTTACAAATATCACAGTATTGTTAACTTGTGCTTCCTGTTTGATGTTTGAGAAAATGTTTCCTTTTTTCTTTACACAGCGGCTCTGAGAAGAAATCTTGGGCCAATCCGAAGTAAGTAATTAATAAAAAAGCCTTCGTTCATTGTATTAGCGAACTACCAAGGATTTGTATACTGTATGACCCATTTAATAGAGGGAGACTGTAGCAATACTCCCTAAAAATATTGTCTAGAGTGCCATGCGCATGGAAACCAGTCAACTATTTTGTTTGTTTGCTTTTTTCTTTTTTTTAATTCCCATCTAACTGTGAACTTTTGAGTAAGATTTCTTTCAAGGGGTTAAACCTATCTATTAAATCTATCTATCACGTAAAAAAGTCATTTTCTAACCTTTGCAATAAACATAACCGTTCTTCAGATAATGTGGACCAATTAACAACAGTCTTGAACGTTAGAGCGAGATTCAATCGAGTGTCGTAAAACCAAAACCAAATGATTGCTTTGGCCAATCAAATAGAACGGCAACCGTCCTGTAAACCGATCAAAACTCGATGTAATTTCACGTAGCCGACACAAAGCGCGGGAAAATGTGCACGCGCGAGCCACGATTGGTTTTGGTTTCACTTCTGATTGGTTGAAAAAGTGGCTCGAGAACTTTCAACCAGTCACCAAGTGAAGTAAATGCAAAACCAAAGCAATTCGCTTTTGTTCGGGAAGCTTTCGACACTCAATTGACAACTGCTCTAAATCGTAAAGAAGGACAGCCAAACGTGCTCTAAATCCTTTGTTAATGCGATAACCATTTAGGCACAAGCACTAATAAATGATCACTTAAAAGGAATATGCGGCAGACCTTGCAGGGAAATAGAAACACCCTAAGTTTTCCCGGGACATTCGAGGGGTGGGGGGGGGGGGGGGGGAAAGGGGGAAGTTAATAGGCTGATTTAGCAACAGAACGGGAACGTCAGTGGCGACGGCGCGCGCAAAAAAAACACCAATGAGAATTCAGAATAGAATAGACTCCACTCTTTTCTTCTCTATTCTAAATTCTCATTGGTAGTTTTGCTGCGCGCGACGTCGCCACTGACCTTCCCGTTCTGTTGCTAAATCAGCCTAATATCTTATTTTGAGGGCTTGGATACCACGCCACCCTTTACAACCCTTTCCCGAGGAACTTTAGTTTTTGGAACAGGTTTTTCCAACGAAAGGTATCGTATTTCCTTTGACTCTGAGATAGCTTTGTTCAGATTGGCTTTTACAACAGTGGGCGTGCTTTCTCTATTTAACAAATCGAACGTGGTTCAATGTTGCCTGTACTCTCATCGACAACGATATTCGTCATCACAGTGGTCAAAATGCAACCTCGTTCCCAGGGTCTCTCAGTTGGCTGGAAGATGAGGCACCCTGGGAACGAGGTTGGTCAAAATGTTGTGGATTCATGAGACGCAGCCGAAAATGTTTCTTTCAGAGCGTGACCAAGATCATGATACAAAGAGAGAGCAAGGGTTGCCTATAACTTTTTCGCAATATGATTGATTTATTCCCCAAAAAAGCGCGTTCCTGATTGGCTATTATATTGCGTGACGCGAGTACTGATGACGTAGTGTTGAGTAGTGTTGTCTTGACTCTTATCGACAGCGGCAAATTAGCCAATCAGATTGCGAGATAACAAGCAATTGTGGTAAAAAAATGGATCTACTCGGGATAGGGTTGACTCAAGGAATAAGTGGAGATATGGAGGCTCGCCTTGGTGAGCCCCAGCATCCGTTGCATATTATTTGTGCTTAGTCTTTTATGAACCAATCAACCAGAGTCGAACAGTTTTTTGAGGTGCGAACCAGTTTCAACAAACTTTACCATTTGGAGGGATTGAATCTGCTTGACTGTTTTAGGTAACGTGAAAGTTATGGTACCATTTGAAACACCATTAATTGCTTAACAAGACACACTCATTGATGTGACTTGGTGGGTTAAGACCGCTGCTTAGGCCATCTAAATATGCCCTAAGCAGTAAAGTAATTAGCAGGCTTAGATAAAACTCTCTGCAAAGTTTAAAAAATTCTCTGGAGCAGATTCAGAGCTATCTTAAAATTATCCCATCGACCATTTTCGATATATTAAAATTCAGTCCAAAACAAAAGACATCATCTCAAGGCCCTGGGGAAGAAATAGAAGGATTTGTATGAGTTTATTCACTAGAGCCTCGAGATGATGCCTTTTGTTTAGGACTTAATTTTAATATATCGAAAGTGGTCTATTGTGAGGGTGGATATGAATCCACTCCAGATATTTTTTTAACGTTGCAGAGAGTTTGATCTGAACCTTTTTTTAATCACTTCCCAGAAATAGAAATTTCGGGTCACCGATTGGGCTTTTAAGATATAAGCGTTTAAAGACAAGTATAAGGCGTTTTTGCATTGTACTTTTGTTGCCATGGTGACCCCGGCATTACGTCACATCAACGAGGGTATCTTTTAAAGAAATCATGCTGTTTCATTTGGTAACATAACATTGCCGTTTTGTTGAACAATGTTGTAGAGTTCATCCTTCTAATGAGACATTTCCTCCAAATTGTTGAAACTGGTGTGAGCCACCTTAATCAGCGTCTGCAATTCTAATGGGTGAAAATTATAATTATCTGTTTGACAAAGGTGGGTTGAGTTCGCTCTAGGCGGATAGGTAACCCAGCAAGGCCCGGCAAACTGCCGAAAACCAGCTGTCTACTCAGTCTTTCCCCGGGGTTTCTTTTCTGCTCGTCCCCTCGGTGGGACCGAGAAAGTTGTTGTAAAATGTTCTTCTTTGAAAGGTTTATTGTTTTCGAAAAGTTCAAGGGAATGACTATATGAAACTAAGTTTGTAAACGTGATGTGCTGCTTTTTCTGTCAGAAACGCCGTGTATCCACAGGCTCCACCTAGCAGAACCTAATACCGGTAAAATCTAAAGTACATAAATTTTTGTCGATGTTATTAAAGTCTCGCTATTTTCAAGTTTAATACTCGAAAAGCGCCTCCACGTTGTTTGAAATAATTCGGCTCGTAAATCTGCTAATAACACTTCAAAACGACGTAAAAACTGATGTGTTGAATGTCAATTTTTTATCTCTATGTTTTGCCTTGACAGTCGTGAAATAGCGTTGAAAAAGGTTTTTGTTGGTGAAGGGATGTGTGACTGTAGCCGTTACATAAAGCGCTATTACACTGTGCAATTTTTCGAGCAAATTGTCCCGCAACGACTTGGCAATACCAGTTGCTCGAAACATCGCCCAACGTAACATACCTTGCAACGGCTGAAAAACGTTGCGAGGCAAGTTGCAGAAACCGTTTCGGAAAGCAGAATTTAGTTCTGCTTTCCGCAAAACTTGACGCAATGTTGCAACATATTTTTCAAGCCTCGAAAACAATACATGCTGCGTGAAACACTCGTCAAGCAACTTCTTTCGCAATACGAAGAATTTATTTGCATTGAAATTGCGAGACAAGTTGCAGGAAATATTGCCGAGTCTATCAGCGCTTGTAGGGCGTCAAGCAATGCATCCCTCTGGGAGGAGTGTTGCGCGACTTCCAAGTCGATGCTTGTGATCCAAAAGTGCGGAATTCTGCATTTGATAAGAAACCGAAGACGTCGAGGCGCTTTTTTTTTTTTGCTTTCAAAGGTTGTTAACTTTTAAAAAAATGTTGTCACTAATTTTAAAGTCAAAATTGAAAACTTAGGTGCTTGTTTGTGAGAACCTTAAAGAGATCGACATAACACATAATCATGCCATGAAACAAGGAATTAACGGCCAAGGCCACCTTAACAACGCAACAGAGAATGAGCATAACCATCTACCATTTTAACAAATTATAGGGACGCTTTAGTGTCAAGGGGCTTTTAAAGACGGAATAATAAGCTGGCATAATTTGAAAGAAATAAACACCTTAACAGCAATCTCAAATGTGAAGTTAATGATGAATTGATGCACCTTCATGAATGTTGGTCCAAAAGTATGAACCAAGGCAGGTTTGTAGGATTCTAATTGTAACTGATGTGATCCTTTTCAGTGGGTATCAGAATTATCATTGAACGTCGCTGCCAGGAATTGTCTACTACACAACCAGACAGCAACTATCCAAAGCCGTGTTTGCCAAGGAGTTTAGTTATTTTGTAGATAGAGTCAACAAGCAGTAATATTTTTGTCAACAAATATATAGGTAACGTGAGGTATCTAAGTGCGGTGAACGTAGTTTTCATTGAAGGGGTGTTGATATCCGAAAGTAAATTCGTGATTGTTTTAGGAAAAAATTGCCTTAGTTAATGGCAATTGTGACTTGCGCGCAAGCATTTTTTTTGAAGCCTTTGTCCAACAGAATTCAAGGGTCTCACTCCTCGGTTGTGACGAAAAGGGAGGTTGGACACCTCATGACAACTACACAACCGACAACTTGAAGCCCCAAACAAGGGGCCCCAAGTTTATCGTTTGTAGAGTTAAGTACTTGTCTGCACTGGTGACATTTTGCATGCATTCGGCAGTCTAACACAACGTTATGTATTTGTCATTAAGTGTCGCACCTTTCTGTCACGGATCCACTGTTGTCAAAACCCTCCCGCGTTCGACCATTGGTGGAGGAAATGCCATGGAGACGCGGGTGACATTTTCCCGTGCATGTCGCTGGCTGCCATTAGCTTTTGTTTTAAGGGACTCGTTTGGAAACTGCTTTAATATTTTAGGCGTTACATAGTTTTTATTGTATTTTACAAACATTGAATTCATTTGTTTTGAAAGAGAAAGGGTTGTACTTATTGATTTTGTCACAAGGTATAGTATCCATATTAGTTATTAAATTCTGTGGGAAAAACCTGTACCAAAATTTTAAGTCAACGTACACAGCGACTTTTATGTCATGCAGATATAGTATATAGTAGTAGTAGCAGTAAAATTCTTAACATATCACTTGACAGTAAGGTATATGCGTAAAAGGGATTTGTATTCATTTGGTTGAGTTTTTTAAAAATATGGTTCTATATTCTGAACATGAAAAATTGTGTGACACGACTTCATTGGTTCGCTTTTGAACTGTTCTGTTACCGTCACGAAATCTTCTTCATCGTGGTTGACCAGTGTCTCTGTTATCCTCTCAGGGTCCCCACCCATATTCTGGCTGTTGTCGTTCAGACAACTTCAATACAGAGGTGTTTGTTTAACACACCATAACTGGGATGGGTGTTATTTAATAAAAATGTAGCTCGGAGCTTGGCTAGATTTAACCCTTTCACTCCTGTAAGGGCCACTGAGACTTATAGATTTTACTCTGTCTAACGCCAGACGATTTTACTCGTCAATGGGGAACCCCACAGGAGTGAAAGGGTTACGATATTATTTTTTTAGATTACCAGCATTGCACGGAGAGCTTAACTCCGTAAATTTCATGTTATCAAATTGTGTGTACGGGTTTTACTCTTCGAACACAAAGCCACCAAGAACCGCTAAAAAGAATGAATAGTGGTGTAAAAGGATTCGTTTTTCAGGTTATTCAGTATATATCGATATTTCCAATAAAAATTTGATGAATTCAGTTATTAGAAGAGGTCAAAACCTGTGTGGGTCCATTCCCACGGTATTGTATCGTAATTGTTTTTGGCTGATATCAGGAACGCTTAATAATCTCGAGTACACATTATAATCTAACTACAGTATATGAAGATCTTATTTACGTTTTCCTAAATCACGGAGGCTTGTAGAAATAAATTCACGTAGCTTTAAAATGGGTCTCATGTTGTTCTATTTGTGGTCTCTTTTTTTGTCTGGAGCTGTTACCTATCAGGGGCATTTCCAGCGTTCTTTGAAGGAGAGGGGTCCATTTCTTCCGAAATCAGTCACGCAAGGTAGTTCAATTATACAGCCGTTCAGAAGTGTCGCATTTAGAGGGTCCATTTAGACGGCAAATTTGTTTACGTGTCAACTAGTACGTTCTCTTTTCTGATTTTTTATCACTCTCTCAGTCATGAATCAAAATATGGAGCTACATCTTCACTGACTTTTGAAAACAGTCGTCATCTTAGCTCGAAACTACGAGGGGAATATTCCCCAACCTCATTCCCAAGCTTCTGGGCTGGGCCAGGTGAAGCAAAGGAGGGTGAGTTCCTGGGAACGAGGCGAGATGATTGCACAAAACGTTTGAAGTGACGTAAGTGCACGGTCGCGGCGTGCATGCCCTTTGGTTTTGTTCACTAAGGCGTTTTTTCGACGTTCTCAAAGCCATCGTTGTCGTGTATGTGGTCCCTTTGTTTTTGATGACGTCGTCAAAGAAATATACCAGAATTCCATCGCACGTGCGGGGCGTGAAGAGTCATATTGCTATTTTGCGTTTTCGTCTTCGTCGACGTTGTCCTCCTATCTCTCATCAACCTCAGGTATGGAAACAACGATCTTGTGTAACCTTAACGTCCGCTGTGTTTTTAAAACGCTGTGCTTAAACATGCTTTTTGAAATATGTATTCTGTGCACGATTGTGTAACTAGCTTATATCATGTGGAAGAGACTCAATAGGACAGGTGTGTGTAAGCCTAAGGCGAAAAATATAAGAAAGAATCTATGGAATAGATAGCTCTCATTATCAGCCATTCGGATGCAGTAAACACCTGGCCCCAGTTGTTCAAACGGTGGATAGCGGATAAACACTAGCAAAACCCAATAAGTTATCCAGTGGATAGGGTTTTATCCGGCGGATAGCGCTATCCACCGTTTGAGCAACTGGGGCTGGTTCAGTAGAATTGAATTCTACAGATAAACAGAGAGTCATCATCATTCGCTACTGGAAAGCCTGCAGTTGTGCCATGCATTATTAATTTATGACTAAGATAAATGTGAATATTAACTTCGTATTTTATTGTCAGATGTATTCAGCAAAGACTGATGAACATTTGAATCCTCTCTGCGCGTACCGCTTTTATAATGCAAATCACGATTAGTAGGATTTGTTGCAACCCGTCCATGTCCAAACAGCTGGATCAGTTTCAAGTTCTCTACAGTGTTTGGATTTCTACATTTCTGAGTTAATTTGAATTTGACTTGGCCCGTTTGAGAAAAATAACTACAGGAGGCTATCAAATTGTCGAACCCGTATCTTCCATGGAAACACGAAAAAGGTTCTTGCTATATGTATCATTGTGCCATGCCGCGGCAGTTGAAGTACATTCCGTCTTTGCCCTCGAGGGTTACTTTAGTTCTTTAGCGTAAGCAGTTCACCCCACTTGGTTACAAGAATTACAAAAGCAAACAGTTCAGGCGATTTATCAGTACATGTAATTATAAATTAACCTCTTCGATAATTCCGCCAACAATCGCAGCCACTTAAATTTGTGTGGTATTATGTTTATAGTAAAAGAATGCTTTTAATAACGGATTCTCTTTCATAACGCTTTCAGGTCGGGAAGAAAACACTGAGTTGCCGTCATTACTGATGGTTATCCAAATTTATCCATGATGACGCTGAAAACTATTTGAAAGCTTGAAAAGAAGAGAAGTAGGAAACCCTAAAATTAACATCTTAACTTGTAACTTTGTTTTCTTGGGAAAAAAGAGCTTCCGTTGTTTTCAATGTACTACGTTGGTGTTTATGACTCCTATTGAATTACTCACGGAAATCCTAAAAGGCCCCTCTCTTTTATGACCCGACTCCAAGAAATAAGAAAGAAAGAAAGAAAGAAAAAGAAAGAGGAAACAAAATGAAAGGGAACTGAAAGAAAGTCATACTCCAGAAGATTTTTTGTTGGTGCCGCCATAGTAACCAAATTGTATTGATTGGGTAGACTGAGTGACGTAAAGAAGTGGTGTGATTCGCAAGTGTGATTTTTAGTTCAAAGTCTACAAGTTTCGCCAATTAGTTTGAGTGGAGAAAAGATGGAGTGCTCTTCGGGAAAGCCTGAATCGTAAAGGCAACACGTTTCATTTCGGTAACTTAATTATGACCAGTCAAGCTCATTAGCTCCTTTCAATAAGGATGTCGAGTTCGTCTCCGAAGTTTTGCTGGTTTTAATTTGTGAATGTGATGGATCAATGGATCAATATTTACAGTTTGACTCGCCAGAAGCGGTTGAGAATCTGTACAACATTGGCACGCGGAATGAAGGTAACCATCACTATTTTTAGGGTTTGAAGCAAAAATAATGAATCTTTTACTTCTGATAAAATGCTTAGTATTTCTTCAATTTTGAGAGGACGTTGCTCTCGATTCATCAAGTTTGTTTATGGTTATAGTCAGCTAGCTTTGTGTGTAGTATTGATTACCCGGTCAGTGAATAAGTCAACACATTTGTCATCAAATTAATAAACCCCGTAGTCAAGGCGATAAAAGAAACGTCGAACGATAACACGAGAGGAACGTATCTATCCTCCGTTTTCTTCAGAAGTAAGCAATAATAGTCCAATGCAACTTACGTAATCGCGTGAACAAGTAAGTTATGCGTAATATTTAACAAATGAATATTAACACTTCACGTCACATGCACACCATATCGCGCTCAGAAAATTCTCGTCATTTTTCGGTCAGCTCCAGCACGAACAATTCTGGCTGGTTCTTCAGCATTCCTTTTGCCGTAAAATTGCATTTAGTAAAACGCATTTATTACCACGAGTTAAGTTGACAGAGACAAGAGTTAGAAGACTCTTGAATACCTACCTATGCTTCACGCTAAAAAAAAAGAGGCAAGTTGCTACGAATTGCCAAATTTTAACCTTTTTGTACATGTGCCCATCAGTTTGCCATCACCTCTTGTAAAATAATTAGGATAGCACGCGCACTCTCATTGGTCAACAGCTGTGTTTATATGAGAGAATGGAAACACGGTTGTGACATCGCACAAATTTTCATTGGTTATCTGTTGTAGACTCGCGTTTTGATTGGCTGGTAGGAAATAACGTGAGCGCGCATCAAGAAAATCTGTTTTAATCTAGAAGTAAAAAAAAACAGCATTTTCCTTCATTCGTTGAATTGTCTTTGAGAAATATTTTGTAAAAGCAATGTTACTCCAGGTGCTGACCGAATCGATCGCGGTCTCAGAGGATGAGAATGGAGAATAATTCATTAGAAGTGAACGCGTACAGCTAATTGTCTCACAAAATTTAGATACTGTTTACAGAAACTTGGACACTAGGGACGTTCGCATTGTTTTCTTTAAATATTTCGGGATTTGTTCTCCAAAGACATCAGCTGATACCAGAGAATGGCGCCAAACAGGGAACACTTGCGCTTTCTCCACGTGTAGTTTTAGAGAGATTTAGCATCGCGTTTCCGTGAAACGTGAAACGGGAAACGTCAAACGGCAGGCTGTTGCTTGTCATAAAAGCATGAAAATTGTCCTATTCTAACTTTTCTCTCTCGTTTTAGAACTTGCGCGACATTTGTAGATAACGGGCAAAAAAGGGAGCTAAAATCAGACCAGTTTCTTGGCAAAACGCAAATTTCAGTTTCACGTTTGCCGCCTGCCGTAAACGCAAAGCTAAATCTATCTTAAAAGTGGAAAAAATGATCGTGCCTATTACATACGTGGTTCGAGGTATCACAAACTGAAGCCCTTCGATTCGGCGTCAATTAGCAAACACCCAAACACACACCCCCTGGGTTATTGTAGGAATTTTTCATCCAGAATAACTCGCGTCTTATTGTTTGGCCACCAACAATCAACACAAGTTTGGGTTAAATCTGGAACAAGTTTAAATCGAACGTGTAAGCTTTCCTGTTTTGTTAAAATTGTATTAGATGTCACTAGTTTGCGATTGCAGTCGCCCGTCTTAACTCTCCTGTTTTCACTTACCTTGGGATAACGGTGAGCGAAAATTGCAGGCTGACCTTTCGTTTACAAATCATGCCTTAGAATCTTTAGTGAAGCGTTGATACGATGACATTTGGAAAATATTGATGCAGCGTATGTTGTAACAATATTCAGCAGTCGTTTTGGAAATCGAAAATGCGCTATATAAATTCATTACCATTAGCATTTGTAAGAGGCAGAACTTTAAGTCTTATTTCACTAGCGGTGTTTCCGTGTCTCTTCAGTATCAGTGTTGAGTATTGCATCAAATTTGTCGTCGTAATTCTGTGACTTGCTGTACTTGTGTTACAAAATCGCGAATAAGCAGAGAAAAAGGATTAATTGTTTCAGTGAAGAACCAGTACAGAAAACAGCAATTATTCCTTAAATTATCCAACGATTTAACCTCTCAAAAATTGAGTGACTTAACTTGACAAAACTAAGTTTACAAGTAAACTATATTCACCAATATGCAAAACAAGCGGAAATAACAAAGAAGGCTAATAATGAACGTGGAAATATCGAGAGAACTAGAAAGACGTAGAAACATTTTCAATTGAAACTAAAGAAACATCCTTTACTCGTTGCAAATCCATAGACAAACATTTGCTCCAGCTTTTTGAATTTACATATTAGTTGTAAACAGAGGAGAGGGTAAAATTAAACCCTCTCTCCCCACCGCAAAGTATAATTTCTTGATGCTTAGCCTAAACATTTAAACGGTGTGGTGTCAGTGAAAGCTCTTAAAAACTGATGCGTTGTGTCGAGTTGTGACCTTCTCATTTTCCGTTCACAAAATGGAACCATGGATGCCAGTTCATACGTACTTTGTATCGGTTTTTGTGTGTGTGGGTGTGTGTGCGTGTGGTTGCACTATCAAATTCTTTACACAGTCAGGACCGATTCTTTATAACTTTTGTAGCAAAATTAACGTAATAACAGTTCACAGACGACAGTTGCTTTTCTTTTGCGTCAGATTTTCCCGCGGTTTTTTTTTTTGGCCGTGTCACGCTTGGCCACGTGTTCCAGCTGCATGACACCTGCGCTTTTCGTATACAAGGCTTCGCATATGGCGTGCCGGGGGCGTGACCTGGGCTTTTCTGTCAAGTATATTTATAAATTACTACGAAATGTTTACAGTATTAATTAGATTCAAACTTTCAAAAGCTTTGTAAAGCAACCCATTCTCCATGGTTAATTTGTTCGGAAAATATTCGGCATATGTCTTTTGTCGACAATGCTATCTAACCTTCCGAGGCCAAATAAGTGTCATTTTTGGTGATAACATAATTCCTTGTCGTGTTTGCTACAAAGATCGAGAGGGACAATGGCCGGTGTTTGACGCTCAATTTTGAGAAGTTCTTCTGAATCAAACAAATAATGTTCCGCGGTGTGATTCGTGTTAAAGAATTTTACCCGAACTACAGGGACAAAGCAAGGATTTTTCAAAGGAGGGTTACGCTGTGTCAAACAGAGGGTACTCACCAGATCACGGTGGCGTTTTCGCCACCTGAATAGGGAGTTTATTAGGGAGCTTACGAAACGAGGACGACGACGGCTTCGAGGACTTCATTTAAAAATACAAGTTCGCGTTATTCGTATCACTACGAAACTATTTCATGTCGTTTCGCGTTTAAAATGTGTAGTAACCGTCGAGGAATTAAACTGGTGTGAGTGAGTTGGAGGCGTAGAGAGAGAACTGAAAATTCATCGTCATGTGCTAACGTCCTCCACAGAACCTTGAATTTGGTCATTTCACGTCGTCATTTAGGAGATGACGGCAAAGAAATGTACCAAAATGTAAAACTCACGTGCAGAGCATGCAGATTCATTGTTTTTGCTCACTAAACCTGTTTTTTTTGTGTCGGCGTCGTTTCGTAAGCTCCCTAATATTGTAGGTTGTAAAAAAGGCTTACAAAGGAGGGGGGGGGGGGAGGGTTACGGGCACCCCAGGACCCCCCTAGCTATAGCTACGCCCTTGAACTGGCAACAACAACAACAACTCGATATTGGGTTGTTACTAAAAGTTAAGCATTCCGTGCATGTTGTTATCTAAGTGCACATTCTTCGTGCAGAAGAGCAGCTTGCTGCGATAACTGATATTTCCAAAATACTTCTAGGTTGTGTAAATCTTGCCAACATGAACCGTATTTAGAAACGGCAAACCGCTTAATGAATCTTTCAAGTCAATATTTGCCTTTACAATCAATGACCTGTTGCGATTTTGGTAATCTACCTCTAAATTGAATTAGCAGGGAGGATTAATTATCACATAACCATATCTGTGAGGTTATGAGTCATCCAAGAAGATTTTCACTCCCGCTAAGTTACTCTTCCGAAAAAATGATGAAGAAATTGCCGATGAGCTGGTTAATCTCTTGTTTGAATTCCACGAATTTGCCGCATTCACTGAGTGCTTCATAAAAAGCCGGCAACAGGTTGGGAACTTTGTTTTTACTAGCTTTCTCGCTATTACTACTTGAAAATTGAAGTTTAATTGAGTACCAAACTTAAACTTCGACTTTTAAAATGTCGCTTTTTTCCGCCTGGGCTCAATTTCTTCATGTGCTCGTGGAATTACTATTTAACCAAGCATTTGAGTTTTATCTCAATTTCCGGTCAAAGGGTAAACATTTTCGAAATTATTTACTTTAAAAACAGGATATTGCACAATTGTTCTGATATCTGAACAAGGCAATCCAGTTCTTATTTCAGTGATTATTTTCCCGCCAAAAATGTCACGCGCTTATCACTTAAGGCACCCCCTGCAGTCCCTCAAGCGTTGCCAGCGCAAGCGCTTCACTGTAGATCAGAACGATATAATTTATCTGACATTTTTTCGGAAGAAAATCTTTGAAAACATCGACAGTTTAAAGAAGTTTGATCCAGTGAAACACGCAAATGATTTTTATAACGCGTGACCAGTCACATGAAACTCTCTGTTAAATTAATTATTGAAATAATTTTGGTCATGCGATTTCTCAGACACAGTCCCTGTTGGATTTTTTTGATATTTTAATTTGAACTTTAGAATTGTCAAGCTAAAGCCGTCATAGTACTTAGCTCTCTGTTTTTAATCCAAATGAGACAGGTCAAAATCCTCGTGATTCATCATTTCCTTTATTTATCATGACCAAAGGAGGGGAAAACTTGTGATGGATATTGCACAGCAACTTTTAATTAAGTCAAGCGATTAATAGACTGAGACGAGTGTAGCACTAGAAGGGGCTCCATGTCTCCAGGCGGATATCCAAATTCCACTCCGAAATGCAGAAAATGACGAGCCACATTTCATTGTAATTTGAACTTCATCTTTTTTTGCGCCAGCGTGACCTCTCGTAAAGACCTTCCTAATTTCTTCGACAGTGCTTGGTTCTTAGGTCAATAATTTAAAGGAGGATGATGAAAATATTGGAACCTCCGATCGCTGTTAAAATAACAAAAATGTTTGAAAAGCGTAAAAACAACTGTTATGTCCTTAGCGCAGGGTCTATTTTCTGCAATGACAGACGTGCGTCATCAGCTTTCTGATTAGTATTGTTTCGTATTGCTTTGGTTGGGAAAATAATTTGTTTTAATGATCTCTATTGCCCGAAATGAGGTTTGCCATTTTGTCTTCCACAAGATTTTTCGCTGTTGCGAAGAGAAAGTGATGAACTTCCGGTCCTGTTTTGATTGAACCGACCTTTTTACAGTCCCATGCCCCAAGCACGGAAAGTATCTTTAGCACGTGATAACATTCATAAAAAATACGAAGGGAGAATAACACGCATATCAGGGAAAGTTTCAATACGTCATAAATGATGCATCAAGGAACGGTTTCATTCACCCTTTTTTCCATCATAATATCCAAACCAGAAAAGATGTTCTCTTTCACTCTCCTGTTTCAATCAGGATCTAAATGACGAGCCTGCAGTATAAACATTGACAAAGCGACCTTTATAACATTGTAAACGTGAGAAATTGTTAATGCACTATGACCAGGGCGTTGGACATTCCTACGAAGATTTTCTTTTGTCTTATTGTCGGAATGGTAAAAAAAAAAAAAAAAGGAAACTGAAAACTGTAAAAGATTTTGAATTTTTTAAATGAAAAGATGGATTTTGGTTTTTTTATGCTCTATCGGGGAAGTCTTATTTGCCGGGCGCATCTGGAAAGAAAAGAAGACAATTAGATGCACTGTAACGCTGCACCTAGAAGTTATTTTTAGAATCGCTGTCGCTCTTTCTTTCTTACAGCATTTTAACCATAAAAAAGAAAATCTATTCATTTTTGTAGCGCCTCGTTTAGTGAGAAATTATTTGCGATAAAAGGTCGTGGAATATTAAAGCCTTAAAGAAAACGATAGGTAAAAGAAAAATATATACAGTTAAATAAAAATATTTTTAAGTAAAAGAAAGGATCGATTGGAAGGTAAACTTCATCACAACTTTAGACATCCCTCAACTACCAATACACTTTGGCTTCCAATAACTCTCAGAAAGAGTGAAAATTTTAAATTAATATTATATATACATTTTTTTCTGGAGTCCGTGAGCGGAAGAATTTTGGACTTATTATTCAATCGGAACTTTGCACCACGGACCCTTCGAGAGTTGTTGCTCATTCTCGTTGTGCCCACGTCATTATCCCATTGTATTGAATGTTATGTTTGATCTTTGTCTGAGTCCGCCCATTTCCTTAGAAGATCGTATGTTATGCGTTTGAAAAGCGCAGAATTAACAATTCTTGCCTTCTGTCTCGTAAAGTTGCTCAATCAACGATCCTGATAATCTAATGATCTTTGAATATGCAAGTTAGGGCCTTCCGCCGTTGCTTAAATCGTTGCGGTTTTTTTCATTTTGCCGAGTGTGTTACTTTTTTGCATAATTGATCCCGATTTAGAGTAAGATTAATTTACTCAATTCTCTCTTTCACCCAATCAACGCAAATATATCTAGACGAAAAACCGTGCACAGCCAAACAAAAAAATGTGAAATAATATGCTCAGTCGAGCTATACAGTTTCCTTTATGCGAGGATCAGTCAACCTAAGCGTTTGCACGCTTTGATGGAGTTGTCAAAGGAAAATTTGGTTCTTTGTTTGCGACTTGGCACTTTTGAAATGCAAAAGACGTTTTGCCTTTGTATTGATGTCTTTTTCCCAGCACCTCCCCCAGCTCGAAATTTTCATTGCTCTGTCTCACACCCATAACTTTGTCTGCCTAAGCAACAGGGCACGTGATTGGTTCATGGAAATGTAAGACGCTTTGCTATTGGCTAGCTTTTGACAATACCGTCAATTTATAAACTTGAAGCGTGCTAATAACGCGTGGTGCTCAACCAAGCTAAAGGTCATTGTTGGGCTTGGCCTTCTATTGCTCTGCAAAGGCGTTGTATCATAACCCAAGTTTGATCACTGAGCACACATTTCTTGATTTTAAAGCGTAAAGATGGCGACTGAAGTCGAATCACCCGCTTTAGAACCAGCCCCAGAAGAAGTGGAAACCAAACCAGAAGGAGAGGCTAAACCCGAGGAAAATCATGTCGAAGAGAAGCAAGATGAACAGACTGATCAAGCAACCGATGAAAACAAGGCAGCTGAACCCGACGCAAACGCAGTCAACGACAGCGCAAAACCAGAAGAGAATGGCCCAAGTCAACCAAAAGTACTGATTTACCAACATCCACCTTGGAATAACATTCCATCGCCGCTTCCAGCTTGCATCAAGATTGAGACCTATTGCCGATTGATGAAGATTCCCTACGAAAACGTTTTCAAAGCAGGCACTGATCAAAAGTTACCTTACATCGAATACCAAGGCGAGACAAAGAAGCACAACCTTATAAGCTTCCTCAATTCCAAGTTTGAAGTTGACGCGGATGCTTCCCTTACCGACAAGGACAAAGCGCTTTCGCGAGCTTTCCAATGTATGGTTGAAGAAAACACGTTTTGGAGTTTGATGTACTATCGCTGGGTCGATAACTTTGCCGAAACCAAGAAGTATTTCAAGGGCTTAGATGTTGTTCGGAAGAATGTACGCCCAAAACTCGATCAAGGCAAATGCGTGAAGTGCTTAGAAGCCCATGAAATCGGCAAGAACAATAAAGACGACATTTATGCTATTGGTGTCCAAGATTTGAAAGCGATCTCTGCTTTTTTAGATGACAAAGAGTTCTTCCTGGGTTCTGAGCCGTCGACTATCGATTGCACGTTGTTTGGGTTGCTGTCATGCCTTCTGAACACGGCCGAAAACTCTCCATTGACCAAAGTTGTCACTGAAGATTTGAAAAATCTCGTAAACCTCTATGATCGCATGAAGCTTAACTACTGGTTGGATTGGAATGAGCTGTGTAGCGAGGAGCAAGTCGAGGAGACGCGACCAAAATCGAGATTAAGCGTTAAAAAGAAGAGGCGAACCAAGCCCACAGAGCCGGCTGCAGAAGAGAAAGGGGCTGAAGTTAGCGCTGAGAAAGAAGGTGAAGAGAAAAAAGAAGAGGAAAGTAAACCCGAAGAAGCTGCAGCTGCCGAAGGTGGGGAGAGTGCCCAGGCGACAACCGAAGAGCCAAAGGAACAGGCGGAGGCGGCAGAAGAAAAGAAAGACGAAGAAACTCCAGTCGTTAATGGTGATGCCAGCGAGGAGCCGGCGGCCGAACCAGCTCAGGAATAAACTGTAAGCTTTTCAAATTCGTTTTCTTTGAACAGTTTAAAGCAAACAAACGCTCCTATAACCTAGGTGAATACTACTTAATTACTTTGGATGTTCAATCTTCGAACATAAGCTCAAGATCCTTTATATTGTATTATTATTTTTCTTGCTTGTTTGCAAGATGTGCGACTATTGTCTTAGTTCGGAGGTCTGTGTAGTGTAAGCGCTGTTAAGTATAGTTAATTTTCAATGTAGCCTCTGTTGCGAGGGAATTAAGTGCGTGCTCGATTTTCCATGACTGATTGAACTTATTTTCGTAAAACTTCTCAACCATTATTCGCTATGTGTCCTGATTAATTTCTGACCATCGTAAATAATGAGAAATTTATTCATTTCGACCAGGAGTAGCCCCCACGGCGAAAGGAATTCGCTTGAAATCTCGAATTCGGTGAAATTTTTCGAAGGTGTGCCGCTTTCCGAATTTAGGTGGGGCAGCTCGACAGAGCGTTTTCGAATCAAGTAACAGGGATCGATCAGCTCTCGGTTACATTAGCACCAAAGACATTAATTTTTTATCATAATCTTTTGATTGTTAAAACTTAAATGTATTAGTGCGTGCGAAGTGTTGAGAGAAATGTGTTAGTGGAAGCCATTGCAGATCTCATTGAACAGTAGAGGTCGTGAGTGAGTGAGTACTAAGGAAGCGTAAAACACTAGGAATTTCTTAAAGTTAAATTCGCTTTCCATGTGCATAAGAATAAGAGTCGGGTAATCATGTCGACGAGCATGTAAATTCATTCAGTTTACTTAAGGAATGTGAATTATGGTTTATTCTGCCAAGTTTCATCCAGAAAAGCGCTGTCCTTAACATTTTACCGCGGTTTAGTAAATATTTACTATAGCGAGTCTTCAGCTTGTTCCAGGTTTATCATATCGGGGTAAAATACAAGTTACTTTCGTTCTCGAAGAAGAACTTGCTTGCTTTGCTTGCCGTCGGAAATCTCAATTGCTGAAGCGAAAGTGGAACAATGGCCTCGGAATTATTTACCTTCCTGTTCTACTGCTATCATCTAAATTAGATTATAATGTCTTACATCTTAGTCCTTCTCGCTTTCATGATGCAGTGCCGTGGCAACTTTCAATTTTCCGAAAATAACTAACCATTTCTGCATTAAAATCTGCTTGTAAACATAGTATGTTTGAATTTACTGTGTATTTTGTTGTGTGAAGCATATAGATTTGCCAATCTTCTTGAACTAGTACGCTGAATTGTCGGGTCCAAGAAGGAAAACAACTAAGCTATATATTGCACCGATCCTAAAGTAGTACTTGCGAAAGGAGTGTAAATTATACAACCATATTCATCTATAATTTTAAGATGGCTTCAAAAGTTTATGGTATTTGGTTGTTGACAGTTTTGGCTGTTTCAGTGTCCTTCTCGCAGTTTTTTCTTTAGCTGATAGCATGCTTGCTTAAATTCTCCATTACCAGGCAACATTTTGACTGCCTTAAAAAAATGAGTCGTTCATATTCTTTTTCATCATGGAATACTATGTGGGAAAAAAAAACTTGTTCACCCTTGTATGGGTTATTTTTTGTTATTTTGTATTGTTGATCATTAGACCAAAGTCTTGAATAAATTCATTGCTGAAGTTAAATATTGTTACATACTTGGCATAAAATTGCTACCTTTCTGAGAGACCAGGCATGTTAAGGATAGTTCAAAGTACACAAATTAACAAAGATTATTGTTTAATGGTGATCTTTATATAGCTTTTTCTTAATCTCTTTTGTTTGAAAGCTATTCAAGGGAGGAATTGTAGCAAGGTATTTCTCACTGATTGTGATGTAAATGATGTTGATGTAGTTGTATTAGATGTGGAGTGAAGGAATTGGAAAGTGATACAAGTATGTAGACAAAAGACTTTCGTGTAGAATGTATTGTTAAATTATACTTAGAAGAGAAACAAGATTAAAAACTGAGCAGTCAATGTTAGTTCTTGGATTTTATTTTGATCAATGTGCATTGAACTGACTGAAGTTGCTAAGAATACATGCCTGTGAAGAAATATACCCTTGCGTTCAGGCATACAAAAAGTTGCACTCATGTCGATGGAGCTTCCACAATCGGAGCTTATCCTGGTTTTTAAAGGGCCACCGACAACCAGTGTCCTTTGCGCGCCTTTGTTGTTGTTATCATCCGGGCAATCCCCTGAACTCGTGGTTTTCAACATCATCCCGTGAAGAAGAACTTCTGCAAATTCGCTGCTCTATTTGTTTTTTAATCCAAACGCCTTCCTCCTTTCGTTCCATAATCTTAAGGTTGAAGTAGTGAGCCAAATAACATGGCGCTTTTCCTTCCTCGGCGGACGACCTTTCTTCACAGTTTTCATTTCACTTTTAACACGAACACAACACCCAAATAACACCAACAATACAATATTTAAACATTAAGGAAAGTATTAAAAAAGTTTGAAGCTACTGGGCATCCAAAACACGACGATGTGAGGCGATGGAATTTGACTTTTCAAGAAATACTAGTTTCTGTATTACAGAAAATGGCGCCGATAGCTTGCACGCCCCCAAAGACTTGTGGTTGTCGGTGGCCCTTTAAGTAGCATGAAGCAGGTGGGAGTGTTGCTATTCCCCTTTGGGTGACAGGTGAGTCCATCACAGAGTCAGTCACCCAATATCTTTGAAAGATGATCAAATACTGACCTTCAAAAAACCATGGCTGATCTCCCTTAATAAAAATTATGATATCATGGCCAGAAAAAAAATAATGTTCAACGTCATTGTCTTTTTTTTGTCGTTTACTTTGATTATATATTTTTTTTAGCATGGATTTATTTGGGCAAGAAACTGATTTTGAGGTGTTCCTTGTAGCAGTTAAATTTCCCTGCTCTGCAAACAAGAGTTGCAAGTCAGCGTCATGATGGAAAATGTGTAATTATGTTTCAGCATCCTTATTCAAGGCGTGAAATTACGACCAATAGACCTTATTCCAAAATGGCCGCCATTACACTATCTTCAGATTGAAAGAAAACTCAAGGTGAGAAACAAAATTATTTTGTCATTTCTTCATTTATTTCAGTAAAAAGAGCAGCAAAGTGGCAACTACCAACCCTTTTATTTTGAAAGAGCGAAGATGAAGACAAGTCGCAAATTCTCAACTTCTCCAGATATTTTAGTCTCAAAGGAAAAAAGATTCAGTCGCACTGTATACACCTTATTCCAAAATGGCCGCTATTTAGATATTCTTTTGTTTTTATTCAAATTAGCCCTTGATGCCTCGTTCTTGAGATTAAAATTCAAAAGAATATTTTGCCTTGAACGAGGCATCAAGGTCTAATTTGAGTAAAAAAAGAATATCTAAATAGTGGCCATTTTGGAATAAGGTGTATACAGTGCAACTGAATTTTTTTTCCTTTGCGACTAAAATATCTGGAGAAGTTGAGAATTTGCGACTTGTTTTCATCTTCGCTCTTTCGAAATAAAAGGGTTAGCAGTTGCCACTTTGTTGCTCTTTTTACTAAAATAAATGAAGAAATGGCAAAATAATTGTTTCTCACCTTGAGTCTTCTTTCAATCTGAAGATGGTGTAATGTTGCTGCGATTTTACATGCACAACTCCATTCCTTTGATGTCATTCGCCATTTTCAGCGGTTTCTTTCAAAATAAGTATTGTGGGCTCATATTTTGTTTTGCTACACTGCTGACAACAATCCAGCGCGATGATTTTGCGACTAAATTTTGCGAAATTGCGACTACATTTTCATATTTTGTTGCAAAATTGCGACTGGAGTTTTCCGCTAATTTCAAGCCGTGTTATTACATTATGCATTGAGGCAAATGAGTCACTTTCAAAAATACTGCAATACCCTTTGTTTGCCCTCCAAAATTTGCATTATTTTCTCTTGGGACCATTGAAAATCCAAGAGAAACTGGAAACTATGCCCATGCAAAATTTTGGAGGGCAAACAAGGAGTATTGTGGTGTTTTTCAGAGTAGCCTATTTACCTCAATGCACAATGTAATTAGCACACTCAGTTTAGCAGCCACGGTACTTACTTTGATCATCTTCTGTGAGAATCAACCATTAAACTGTGGTCAAAAATGGAATATTTCTTGAAAAAGTCATTACCTGACTTGTGTTGTCTTCTTATGGTTGTGCTGGAGTTCAAACAGCCAATGAAAATGTCAGTGGTCAACCAATCTTTTTAACCATGTCAAGATATCTGGATTGAATTGCAAAAGTAGAGTAACCAATTCAATCAAATGGTTTCTCATCACTTCAGAACAAGGGCATGGCTTAAATGATTGATTAAAATAGAACATGACCTTGGTAACTTGAGTGTTTATTTATTTGTTACAAATATCATATTTCATGAGCAGACTACATCACAGATGCTTTGGGGTCTGTTAGTACAGGGTCAAGGGCATCTTCCTTGGCATTCCCTGTTCATAAACAACTGAAGGAAGCTACTGTGAAGGTCTGTGCCACTTGAAAAAGTTTGGTTATTTCTTTCTTAAATTACCTCTCTTTTACAAACAGTTATGTCCTTAGTCCTTAGCTACCGAGCCTTTGAGTGAAAGTGAGGCTGGAGTTGACCTTGTTATGATACAGACCTCCCTGCATTTCTTATGTCAATGATGTTCTCATGCCAATATTACCGGTAGTTGGAATTTACATAAGAATAGTGGTGAGGTTCCTATCACAACAAGGTCAATTCTAGCCTCACTTTCATTCATAGGCTGGGTAAATAAGCACAAGTGTAAAATGATCTATTGGATAACATCTTGGAGTGAGTGGAAGTTGGACAAATTTGGCAAAAGTTTGGCTTGCCTCTGATCCGGTGAGGGGTGTGCGTCTTGCAAAGACTTGCATTGAAGAAGTGTTGATGTCACATGGAAGTTGACCCATCCCTCTCACAAGTTGGTTATGAACCAAACTTTCTCTTAAGGTCACAAAAGAATTTTTGATTTTGTGTGCAAAATTACTTAAGAAATGCTTTCTCTTAAAATAAAAACACTTCATGGGTTGCATTTTAATGCAAACAGGTTATTGAATGTGTCAATTGAATAAGAGGGAAAGCCACATCACTGTGCACTAAAATTGTAAATGCACAATAATTTTCCCTTCCTGCTGTTGTCCTTGTTGTTTTGGTGGTTAAATATGGCAGCATTAATTGTTTTAGGGTTAGTGGTTTTCAATTAATTTGACTGGATGGAAAATAAGCAACTTCACAATGATGTGACATATACCGTAAAATTCCGGTTATAAGCACTGGCTTATACAATTTCGTAAGGGGTTTTGAGTGGGCTTACAAATGGCAGGGCTTATAAGCGGAATAAAAAAGATGTTTCGAAATGAGCCACAGCAGTGTTGATGGAAATCCGGAAATTTACTAATTTTTAATTAAACTTTCAAGCCTCATTATAATTATTGTTCCACAATCTTTCCTAATTTTGTGTTTAAAGTAGTACAGGGTTCTGCAAGAGTACTTAATATGAAGAAAATATGGAAAATTAGAGGGGGGCTAATATCGGGGGGGGGGGGGGGGGGGAATGACTCCCAAACCTACAATCTCATCCCCTAAGCCCACTTTTCTTTTAGTCAGAACCAAGAACACAGACTGCCAATTTATGTGCAGTCACAGTGAAACTATTTGCAACCACTGTTTCTAGCTTCTGAGTCTCCATAGATGAGTCGGAAGTCCATGATTCACAGACTTCCTGCTTTGCAACTGGCCAGAGTCCGTGTTCTTGGGTACTGACTGAAAGATAGGCAGGCTTTACGAGACAAGATTGCCAAACCCACTGCGCATGTTCCAACCTGAAGTTGGTTCTCCCAGTGGTACTTGTGCGTTAGTGTTGTGACCATTAGCCCTTTGAACAAAAGCATATACATACATACATACTTAATTGGTCGCTCCCCATAGGGGCTTTTCAGGGCCAATGAAACACAACAAAGCTACGGAACAGAACAACATCAACTGTTACGAATCCCGACTGGCCGGAGGCAAACCAGTTGGCTATTTACAAGTGCAGCTGGGAAGTTGAACCAGGGACTACCAGGATCAAATTCAACGAGTGGTCAGAGCGAAACTTGAACCTGGGATCTCCGGATCTCAAGGCAAGTGCCCTAACCACTGGGCCACACTACCTTGAGTCAGTGACCATTGTCTGTCCAATACAGATGGGCTGTGAGAAAAATGCTCCCATATTGTTTGAAAACTCAGAAATTAATGTGCCACACTTAGCAGTCTGAATTTTACTCTGACCAATAATGAATCCCCACTGCTTTACTGATGTAAATGGAACAAAAAACACTAAAATCTAAGATAAGGATTAAAAGTCACTTCAAGCCTGGGTGCAATTCATTGATCATGTCATTGAACAAACTGTAAAAACTAAGCGACATACTCTGCGGTACTTTCATGTTTTAGCTCATCCTGAAAATCTGTGAAACCTGAGTATGAATTTTAAAAAAAATGAGAAGCCAAGATTATAGACCAAAGGAAACAGCTGAAATTATTGATGGTAACCACACAGTTATTGTGAGGGACTTGGGGGAAGGGGGTGCTATAGCCCCACACTTTTTTCTGGGATGTTGTTTTCTCCTAAACCTGCCCCCTCTCCCCCTCAGAGCTCTGTGGTTTATACCAAAGCCTATCTCCCCCCCCCCCCCTCTTCCTTTCCTTCTGCAATTTTAAACGTACTCTGTGGCCACTGTAACAAAGCACTGAGTTGGTTAAATTCCATAAGATGGTAATTCAGAACATCTTTTATGATGAGGAATTCTTTGAATGACATTATTATTGTCTGACTTTTGAAGCCAGTATTAACAACAAAGTGCAAGCATAATTTTTGACAAAGTTTCCTGTTTTTTGTGATTTAAGCCACCAGCAAGGAGTTGCTTGCTAAATTTCGTAAAGGCTAAGCATTGAAACTGGTTTGCTTGAAAACACCATAACTTTCTTCTACTTGGTTCAGTTAATAACAAAAACTACATGGCCTATACCCTGCTAAACCAGTTTCAGTGATATTTTACATTCCGGTACATACTTTGTTTGTATTTCATTTTGTAACTTCCAAGCTTCTCTTGCAAATTATATTATTGAATGTTTGATTTAGCTAAAGTTACAAAGGCAATTATGCCAACTTTCCTTGATTATCTGGGAGTCTCCCCCCCCCCCCCCCCAACAGGGGGGACTCCCATATAAAAAGGAAAGGGGTGCTCGTCACAAATTTTGAAAAGAACTCTGTACCAAGATCCTGTCCTGGTGCCATGAAATTTTTTTCATCCCTTAGAAGTATCAAATTATGGGTTTTACTTGGGTAACCTTAAAAAGTAGTTAATTGTCCTTTGTAGGCTCAAATCGCATTCCCAAGTTAAGACTGTTTCGACTTTTTCAAACTTGTTTCACTGTTTCTAAATGCATTTCTTATGCTATTATGTCATCATTAATGTATTTCCTTGAAACTTACTAGTTTCAATGGTGGTGGTCAATATTCTGGAAAGAATGGTTGATTTTATTTGGAAAGAAAATGCTTTTTAGTGGGTGGTTCGGTGGGTGGAGGGGTTGGTGGGAAAAAATCTCCAGGCCACAGTTGTTCAAAAGTTGGATAACTATCCACTGGATAAATTACAATCTGTTGGATAGCGCAATCGGTTTCTCTATGACTTATCCTCTGGATAGTGATTTATCTGGCAGATAGCGCTATCCATTGTTTGAACAACTGGACCCAAATTTTACATCTCCAGAGCTGTGTCTCACACTGTGGGTTAATCACGTTTAGGTTCTCTTCATTCTTCTTTTCAAATTGATGGCGATCAAGTGTGAAGTATTTGGTGCAGTCCTATACTTTCAACATTTTACATCGGATTTATCTGGAATGGAAATTTGTTTTACAATAATACTATACACTAGGACTCTTTAATTTGAAAAGAGGTGGAGGTAATTTAATAATAATGACAATGATACTAATTGTTTGTTTTCAAATATTTAATTCAATATAATTCACATTTACAAAATTGTCAAAAACAATTGTTAAAAAAAAAAGATTTATACAAGCTATTAAAAAAAATTGCACATTTTCTTGTTTTTGTTTTCTTCTCTTTCCTTCCTTCTACCTTTAAAAAAATCTAATATTAAAGAACTTACTAATAATTGAGTAATTAAAGAAAAAAATACAACAATAATAATAATATTAATAATAATATTATTATTATTTAATAATAATAATAATAATAACAATAATATGAAAATGGGTTGTGCAGGAGAGGGAAATTGTTTTGAGTGAGGAGTTGCATGAAAACATTTTGGTGCTGCCTAGCTTGAATGTGCCATGGGGAAGTTTTCTGTTTGCATGTGGAAATATTAAATTTGGACTTCAGTCTTGATTATAAATGCTAATTGCATTCATCTGGTCCAAAATAACATTTCTTTCCCGAAGGAAGATCGGTTCCCTAATTCATGATTCCGAATTCTGTCCCACCCAGCAGCTCATGCGATCATCCTCGGTGAAAAAAACCTGTGAAACTCACGGATGACGTAACACAAGGGGAAAAAGAGGAAAAAAAAACATCAAACAATAACCTGACCCTACCACGAGCCAACAAAAAACAGAAAAAGTTTCATAGGCTTTTTACACTGAGGTAAGCCCATGGCCACTGATCAGCTTTAATCAGGAGTTCCCAATTTTTAAATATCCCTCTTTTTAAAACTGCCTCTGGACAGAGAACTTTTTATTACCGAACTGTTAGCATATGGAATTCCTTGGAATCTAATCTGAAACTTTGTAGCAACGAAAAAATAATCGTAAGGAGTGTTTAAGGAACAAACTGCTAAGGGATTTTTTAGGAAGTGATTGATATCGTGATAAGTAGTTATGTAATTGATAGTGATGATTGGTTATTTTAATCTTGTAAATCATTTAAATAATTATGTAAATTATTATTGTTCCTGAAAAGCCCCTTTGGGGAGGTTCAATGCTCCCAGAGGCTTTTTTTTCTTCTTCTTCTCCGGCGAAGTTTAGTCAGTCGTACGACGTCGTTTTGCGGCTGAAAAGAGGAAGAAGAAAGAAAATCTCTGAGAGCAGGGTGGCTGTCGGGTGGGGTGCTTTGTATCGCCCTTTTCGCCCGCGATTGTACCAATGACAGCGGCTACCTCCAATTGACAGAAAGATCACTTATGTATCCCTTATTATTGTGTGTTCCGTATTGCAAAGAAATTACGTTCCAATATGGCTGACTGCCGATCATCAAAGTTGTTGGTGAGACATTTACCTTCTAAGTTAAATGTCAACGATAAAATCGACTTGCTGAAACATTTTGGAGCTAAAGATGTCATTTGCATGAAAAGAAGAGGGAAAATGGTGCGTGTGTTGTTTGTTCAACTAATTTTGCGCATTAATTTGCGTGGTGTTTAACACAGTCGCTCAGCGCATAGGCAATACAAGTTTGTTACAAACCACTTACGATAACCGAGTGACGGCTTATTCCATGCACATGTAACGTTCCTGATTGCAAAAACACTGCAAAAAAAATTTACCTCCCCTTATAAGGTATCGGGTGGATTGGATAATTCACATTTTAAGCAGCGTACCAAGGGTACGACGGTTCATCTAGGCCAGGGTACATTTCATTGACCCCTGGTCCACAGACAACCTGGATGAACCAGGTCCATGGACTTCTTAAATGGACCAGTGATCGACCACTGTTTTGTCCTTCCTCCAAAGTTCGAACCCTGCAGTTAATCGTCCAGAGACTCTCCGCACCATGTAAACATTTAATGTCTGGGTTGTCATCATACATGTATATATATAATGAAAAAAGGAACAACGAGGATTTGCCGGAGCAAGCAAGACAGACGTTCTCCCCTGGGTTCCTTCAGAGAGTAATGTCGACAATACATTAAATGTAGTCCCTAACGTTGTTTATTTCAACATCTTTATTAACGATGATTTGAATATAAGCCATGCATAGTGTACAAAGGTTAATAATAATAATGACTATTAGGCGGTCAAGGTTCACTTACTAGGTAATGGTCAAACTTATGCTCCAGTGACAGTGGTTTAACAGAAAGAAAACTGGTTGCTGCAAAAAAAAAAAAAAAATCCCTTGGCATGAATGGGAACTGTAGAGTCAATGTTCAGCATTAGAATTATTTATTGACTTACAATCTTGACCTTTCATGTACAATAGCGAGATGCTGCTTTTGTTGAATTTCCCAGTCAAGCAGAAGCTGCTCAGGTTAGTTTGTCCATTGGTCATTTTAAAGGAACATGTAACCTTTGTAATGTGTTATATTTCCAAATGCTATCACCATGAAAACTTTTTTCAGTTTCTGGCCTTTGAGCCCAAATAACTCTTAATTAATAGACTTTTGACCTTTTGAATTAATGTCAAAGTTCTGCAGTCTATTTATGTTTCAAATTGATTTCAAAGTTATTGTAATTTCTAAAAAGCACCAAGCAATATTAAAGTATTAGTCTGGGACATTTACACACCTTTTTTTTTTTTGGAATACTTATATTCATTTTTTCCATTAGTGGCATCTTGCAAATCACAAAATTACATTGAAAAAACTCTAACAAGGCCCAACAAGCCGGAAACAGCTGTCTGTGTTTGCTTTCTAGTTTGAGCGCTGATCATGCTAGGTTTGGCCGACCAAAGTTCAATTGTGATGTGTGAAATTAATACTTATCAGTGTTTGTGTTGATGCAACGTAATCATTACTTGGCTTTGCAGTCTTTAGTGTTAAATGTTTAAAGAAACTCTTGTTAGTTTTCCTTCTTTTTTAAAATTAAAAAACAAAAACATTTGAATTTATCAGAGGATTTTGAGCCATGTTTGCCTGTTAGATTTGTTGGTAATAATTTAAGGTAAAATGATCATTATTCATACAGCTAATAGATAACAAGGAATCCAAATACTTGTTAAGTACCAACTGACGTAAAATTGATACGAGTCCTTTAAAATAATAATACAGGCCTTGTCCCAGTTGCATCAGATAGAGGTACTTGGAAGCAGATTAACAGTCGAGTATGCTAAACCTTATCATGAACACCTCGCGGCACGGCAGTGTAGCAGGTTAGTGATCTCTGTGTTTGCTACATGTAGTACTGGATCATCTCTGATGTTTTTGTAAGTTCAAACATTTTGTATTTATTTACATGTAGTTGTTCATCGATACAAGACCCAAACACAAAAGGCAGAAGTCAACACTTTTAACTACTTTCTTTGTAGGAATACAATACAATACAATACAAACGTTATTGACACTCCCTAAAGAGGGATTTTCAGTGACAATGATCTAAAAATACAAAATTACTATAATAAAGACTTTCATAGAAAAATTCAGGAAGCTAAAATGTTAAAAAACATTCGCTAGAATTATAACTGGGCAGCAAATAATTTGGCTCTAAGATGACGCTTAGAATCATGAGAAGAGTTACAGAGTAAGGGAATTATCTAAACTGTTCCACAGACTTACAGTACGATAAAAAAATGTCCTTTGTGCAGATTTAGTTTTATATAAGGGTATGTTCAGAAGTTGGGAGCTTCTGGTTGTGCGACCACTTACTTCACCTTCGACAATGGGTAAGTAGGAGAAGAGCCAGTCAATCATTTAAAAGCAAGCACAGCATCATGGAGGTATACCTGAGATTTAATAGGTAGCCAGTGCAGTTCTCTCAGGAGCAGAGTAACATGGTCAAATTTTCTGGAACCACTGATAATCCGGGCTGCAAAATTCTGGACCGCTTGGAGCTTGAGAAGGTTAGTGTCCACTTCACTGGACCCGACGGAGGAACAATAAAACAACTTACTAAACACTAGAGTGTTAATTATTGTAATTAAGGTGGATCTGTCAAACACACGATTAATTTGAGCTAAACAGGAGGAAACTGTTTTAACAATATGCTCGTGAAAAGTAAGGCTTGGACAGAAAGTCACGCCTAGGACAACGTGCACCGGTGATAGTTCTTTCCTAAGAGGGAGAGACGAATAACCAGGAGATTTTGTAAACTTTGGCGACTTCCATAAACAATAAGCTTAGTTTTATCAGGGTTCAAGAGAAGACGATTTTCGAAGCACCAGTTCTGAATAAATTATGTAGGAGGTCAACGTTCAAATCAGCAAAAGCCTTAGCCCAGTCATGGACTGCGGAAGAAATCTGAAGTAAAAAAGAAGTAATTGTTTTATCTAGTAGCACAAAAATAATTTTAAAAAGTGGATTTAATGTTTTATTGATTTATTTTTTTTGAATAATTATTATATTACATGTAATATATATGTAATTATATTACATGTAAACTAAATTTTAAGGAAATATTTTAAGGTAAATACTTTTTTAGGTTTGTAGGTTTTTTGTGGGACCCTTCATAGGTTTAACCTCAGTCTGTGACCTCAAATGCAGTGTTTGAACAAAGTAAATAATATTAAATTATATTTTATTGCTACATGCTAGGGTAAGAGTTGAAATAAACAGGAGACATTTACTAGTATGCCGGTGCACTATTAGTGAGTTATTGTAAAATCATTAAATGGAAGAAAATTATTTTGTAGAATTTCCCCTCAAACAGAATTTGATGATGATGATGATGTCAAAAACGGGAAGGAACCTAAAAAGCCAGATTCAGAACAGAGCAGCAAAGAAAAAGTGAAATCCAGTTTACAAGGATTGGCACCAGGCCTAGGGTATGAACAACTTTGCAGCTTCTTATTTGTAAACACTTATTTGGTTTCACACTTAAAGTTATAAGTATTGGAAGTAAAGGTCAGCACACAAGGGATTTAAAGTTACATTTTTATACATGATACAAAATGTTTAAATCTTATAGCTTGTGGGCTGTTTTTGTAGAAAAAGTAACAATAATAAATAATTGCTGGAAAAAAATAAAAAGGTGTACACTTCAACTGTGGAAATGAAACTGTTAATTTTTGGACGAAAGGCCATCATCTGAGTTAATTAAATAACTTATTGACTTACTACAGTTTTCTGAAGAAAAAGATCAAGATTTTGAAATCTGTGAAATTAAAGCAACAGGATATGTCTTCTGAAGTGCACTGCACTTGATGTTAAATGTTATTTTACCTAGCAAAAGAAATGAAAATGAGGGGAAAATGCTAAATATAGTCACCAAGCTCCTGGAGGGGGGACTTGAAACTAGACATTTTAAGGGTCTTTGTCTCAAAACCTAGACGTACGACCAGGGTTAAAATTTTGGGAATTAGTAAAGAATATGAAGACGAAACTGTCAACATTAGAAAAAAGATCTATCAGATAGTTTTTCAGTTATTAGCAAAATACATGAAAGTTAGATGTTTGTGCCATTTTTGAAAAACCTGTTTGACAGATTTAACTATTTATTATCTATACACACATGATTATTAATTTTTTTCACGCTAAGGAAATCCTGATAAAGGTGGGGTCGTATGGATAGTTCTTGAGAAAAATGCCTTTGATATGTCTAGTTTCCAGTCCCCCGTACAGGAGCTTGGTCACTATAATTTTATTTAGCATTTTGGTTGACTTTATTGATTGAGTCTTGTTCCTTAGAGTGTAAATGGGACAGAGTTTACAAAAGACAAGTAATTACTTTTTTTTCTGTTTTTCCTTCATAGATCAATCAAGAAATACATATTTGTTGATATTTTGGTAATCTTTTGACTTCTTTTGATTTATGTTCAGAATCCACTACATCGCTAATCCAAGCTTGTCTTACATGTATCCTCCTGCAAATGCTACAATCCTGACTAACATAGCTCACACACTGGCTTGTGTTCCAAGGTTCTACATTCAGGTAAGCAGGCGGTGGAATGTATCAGCAAAATAATAATGTTACAGTGCTATACTTCATATTACATTTATTTCGTTCATTGAGTCCTTTCATGGGGACATTACTAAACAACGGAACAGTGAAACAAAGCACCAAAACACCATGTATGACTCCACCATACATTGAATACTAAGCGACAAAGGTTGGATTTGAGATTAAACATACTTTTAGGCCTAATTAGGCCTAAACAGTCATTGCTCCTAATCTCAGTCTTAATCTGAGTCCTAATCTTAATAACTCACTGAAAAACTATGTCACCGTTAATCTCAGTGACTTAGGAGCAATAACGTTTTAGGCCTAATTAGGCCTAAAACAATATTTAATCTGAAATCCAACCTTTGCTGGTTAGCATTCAATGTATGGTGGAGTCATACATGTACATGTACATGGTGTTTTTTAATTAGTGGTTCGTTTCGCTCTTTCAGTGTTTCGGTGTTTCACTGTTTTGTGGTTTAGTAATGCCCCTTTCATGGTGGCACAGGGCTCGAAATTAATGAAAAGATTTTAGTCGCAAAATTGTGGTGCAGCATTGTGTTGTCGGCAGTTTAGCAAAACAAAATATGAGCCTGCAATACTTGTTTGTAAAGAAACCGCTGAAAATGGCAAATGATTGAAGGAATGGGGTTGTGCACATAACATCTCAGCTAAATTACGCTGCAATTACGCTATCTTCAGGTTGAAAGAAAATTCTAAGCAAGAAACAAAATAATTTTCTCATTCTTTTATTTATTTTAGCAATGAAGTGGCAACTGCTAAACCCTTTTATTTCGAAAGAGCAAAGGTGAAAGCAAGTCGCAAATTTGCAACTTCTCCAGATATTTTGGGTGATGTAGCTAGCAGCTGCCGTAACGTATAATGTGATTGGAAAACAGGCTCAATCTATTATTTCATTTGACAGTCTTAAAAAACTGAATATTCGCATTCTTGCTAATAGCACTTCAATTTCTGGGAGGGTACTTGTGAAATCAAAGAAATGAAAGTACAAAAGCAAATTTACAAATTCAGCACTTCCAGTGGTTTGTATTGCATAGAGAAATCTAACTGTTGTGATACGTAATGAGTTTCATTTCGTTTCATCTAACAGAAAGCCAATTCAACTGGTACAACTTCAAGTAACGGTACATGTATTTAATTCAATTCAAAGACAGGATAAATTTTGCTCTAATTAACAGGCATACCCATTCAAGCAATTGCGTGCATATGAATCAAATATTTAAATATTTGTGCTTCATTAAGCACAAATATGTACACTGTTTGCCAATGTTTTTCTTTCACAATTTCAACTTGTTTTCAGATGCTTTTTGTGAACATTTTTGAAGCCGTTCAGTAAACTTGCAGGTCATGTACTCCAGCTCGTTTATTAACCCGTTGACTCCCAGGGGTTCCCCATTGACGAGTAAAATCGTCTGGTGTTAGACAGAGTAAAATATCTAAATCTGGCCGGTTCAGGCCAGTTTGGGTGTTGAAGAGTTATTAAACAGTACATTATGATGCAGTTTTTAGCAAACAATAATATTGAACAGTACTGTTTAATAACAAACAGAACCCATAGGGGTGTTGCCTAGTTTCACAGACTTAATTGACTGTCAAACAAAATCTTAGTTTTTTTCTGTCTCTCGGCAGGTTTTGCATTTGATGAATAAAATGAACCTTCCAGCTCCATTTGGTCAGAGGACCCCCACCCCACCTTTGGTAAGGTTTACCATACAATAAACAACCTGT
>NC_090874.1:7895003-7897503 GCF_036669935.1 Montipora foliosa
ATCAGACTAAGCCCAATTTAAGTTGGGTTCAGGCCTGGTGACCAATTTTGCCATCCCATCCTGGGCTTATCTCAGGGCGCGTTCTTTTGGTACTATTCCGGAATAGGAATACACGGAATAGACGGTAATCCTGTTCTTTTGGGACCTATTCCGTTTTGGGAATAAACGGAATACTATTCCCTTTACTCTGCTCCTTATAGCAGAATGAACGGAATGACCGGAATATGGTTCACTCCGAATATGCAGAACATGCGTTCTTTTGGGAAAGTTTTGGCGGGAAATGATACGCGGCCGGCTGGTTACCCGCCAGTGGTTTGAAAATTGTAAAAATTGGAATAGCGATGCAAAATGTCTACCGTGGATGCAGGTGCGCTGGCCCCTCTTTTGTTTCTTTACCGATGCAGTTACTGATGCTAGAACAAGAAGAGCTGTCAGTTTGTGTAAATAAAGAAAGTGCCCTTGCCTGGTCAAAAGAAATGACGTTGGCATTAATTGGTTTGTGCAAAAACCACGATAAGTCGACATCACGAAAGAGAGCATATGGGTTCACAATTGCACCACGCAAAGCGCGCACAAGTACAAAAAATCGAGAAAACCGCCAAAAAACTGGTACTTATGGCCATATTTCAACATTTCGTGTTTCAAACGGGAAACCATTTTCACTGGCAAGGCCAATGCGATTAGCGCATGCGCAGATACAATAGTTCCCAGACCACCTTCGCTAATAGTATTCCGTTTTCAAAATATGTGTTCTTTTGCAAATTGATATTCCGTGTATTTTGTTATTACTAATCCGGAATGGGAGTAAAGAAATTAACTCCGTGGTTAATTTTTAATCTGGGATTAGCGTTAATCGGCTTTTGAACAACGGGGCCCTAGGTGACGATATGTAGTTCACGAGCAAAGTGTCTTTCTCAAGGAACACAAGTTGACATACAGACCAGACCCTGAACCTGGTTTACTCGACCTGTCCCGGGTTGTTCGAAGCTTGGGTTAGCGCTAACCAGCGTTAACCAAACTTCGAGCAACCCGCCCCTAGAGTCCAAAGCACTAACCACTTTTTTTTTTCAGATTTGACATTCGACTTATGAAAGAAGGACGCATGAAAGGCCAGGCATTCATTACATTACCGAGTGAAGCGAAAGCCAAGAAGGCTTTAAGAGATACTCATGGCTACATCCTCCATGGCAAACCCATGGTTATAGTATCCTTGAATAATTTATTGCATGAGATTGCTTATAATTCTGTCAGATGGCCAGAAGGAGGAAATCCCATAAGATTGCTTGCGCAAGTCATTGCACAATTAATTTTGCGCCTAACAAAACGAAGTCGAATTTTCTTTAGTACCTGGTTTTCTTCTGTCGTCATGTGATAGAAACTGAATCAAACTTCAACTTACGGGTGCAGTAAGTCTTGCTTAATTTTCCAATTTTACTATAACTTTTTTTATGCAGTGCATTGGAATTTAACAGAGTTAACAGTAAGAGTGATTATTTGCCAGTTGTTTTTAGGGAAGTCACATTTCACCTCCTCCCCACATTTTGGGAGGAGTTGAAATACTGTACGACTCCCCTAAAAACGACGGTGTCAGGGAGGCTAAGTCAGTGCATGCGCCGTGATTTCCCGTGCTTGTGTACTGTTGGGCGTAACTGTGGTGTTGTAGTTGTGTAGCGGAAAAAGCTTGTTTTTGGAGCGTTTTTAGTGGCTAATAATTCCTCTTCCTCTCCTCCTTCTTCACACTTGGCAAATCTTCCTCTGCGGTGATGTGTAAATGATTTTTTTTTGTAATATTATTGTAATTGGTAACTCTCTGTAATTTTTATCACGAACATTGGTTGTACCTTAACATGCTCCTAGCAATTTGCAAGATCAGCAAAAGCGAAAGAAAAGACTTAAGCCTGAGAGAAGGAAAAACCCAAAAGATAACTGCATGGCTACATTGGTCATCTCACACTCTGTTAAGTGACTGTGTCATCAAGTTCCAAGTTCTTGAATAAATGCTAAATAGCATTTCTAACACTTGTAATGATTTCTGGTTCAAGGCCTTTTCTTGGAAAACAGTAAAATCGGATTCATACATAAGCAAGGGGAAAACATCAGCTTGGGTTCAAGATGAATGGAGAGAGTAGAGTTTTTCTCACCTTGCCATTGAATTTCAGAGTTTCAAGGAAGCCAATATCTCCAAGTCACCCACTCAATGATATAACCCTTAGACTGGGAACTACATCTTAGTGTCCAGATTCTTTTACATTCCACAGCGTTTATGGACACTGAAACATGACAGCCCCACTGGACAATTCCCTCAGGGGACTTTAAACTGATTTAAACAATTGTATGAACATTTAATATGGACAGTAATCAAATTCAATAAATATTTTGAGAGGAGATTATGTTGTTGGGAATTTCTTGGTATTACTCTTAAATTTATTTTGAACTCTGACCTTTAAAAATTTAAAGCATGCATGGTTGCCTAAATACAAAATTATTTCACATATAGGTA
>NC_090874.1:7902503-7915003 GCF_036669935.1 Montipora foliosa
GTGCTTATTTTGGGTTTCTTCTCATGATGGGAATTTAAGTCCAAATATCTGTCTGTGTGCGTTGGTTTGCGAAAGACGTCAATGACGATGAAACCAGTATTCCTGGAGACTAGGGTATCTAGAAAGGAGATTTGATAATTGTTCTCTTTTTCCATAGTAAAGGAAGTCATGAGGTCTATAGAGTTTAATTTGTCGTGGAGTTCAGGTGAGCAATCTTTGTTGACGCTGACAAAATTGTCATCAACATATCTTTTCCAGATTTTAAGGGCAACTCTCATGGACGATTCTTCGATAGCCTCCATACAACCGAGAGCGACGGCTGGACTAACCGGGCTTTCCCATGGCACAAACATGTATTTGTTTGTAGACACAATCATTATAGACGAAAAACTGTTTAAAATAACAAATTCCAGCAACGAGATAACGTCATCAATAGTGAGGTTGGTTCTTGACTGCAAAGTGCATGTAACTGGACTGGGATGGCTGTGAATAGGGAAACAACGTCTAACGAACCATTATTTCATCGTCCAGTATCCCCATGTTTGCCACGTCTTTGGCAAATTCACAAGAATTAAGAACAGAGCAGCCATTCCGATTCTGGGTGGGCGCCAAAATGTCTGTACGAAATTTCGATGTATTGTAGAGGGCAGAACCAATACAAGAAACAATAGGCCATTTCCGAGTTCATGTTTGCCTCCTCTTCAAAGTGAGTCTAAGTGCGAAGTTTTTGTGATGGTAATTAGTTTTACTTTACATATGAAAGAAAACTAATTATCATAAGAAAAACTTCGCACTTAGACTCGCTTTAAAGAGGAGGCAGACATGAACTCGGAAATGGCCTATTGGTCGAAGGGGGTAGCCAGACTTGTGGTATTTTATTCAACCACGGATTGCAGGTGGAGATGCATCAGTCGAGCGCAGTCTTTTGTAGGTGGAATCATCTTGTTTCAAACCAATGCAGTGTATAAAATCCCCTGCACCGATTCACGGTTCCTGGAGCTATACATTGGTGAGACTGGAAGGTGTTTTTCAACGAGGAAAAAGAAACACATTCGAAATGTAAAAATATGTGAGTAAAACTGGCTCTAATGTTGCAGCTCACGCTTGGCGTAACAATCACTCTTTTGACTTCAACAATGCTAGAGTAAATGAAAAAGGAAACTTCCGAATTCGAAAAACTTTGGAATCTTGGCACACCGCTAACACTAATGAAGCAGACAATAACTTCAAGCCTTTGCCAAAACACTACTCTATTCTTTTAGATTAGCGCATTTTTTTCCCTTTTACCGTTAATTTTTTTCCACTTCCATTTTGTATCTATTTCCATCTTGCACATTTGCATCATAGTTTTTAAAGACTTTAGTCTGGAAGCCGAAAGCTTACGTTTTTAAATTTTTCTTAACCAGAGAACGCTTTTTTAGAAGAATATGTTTTCTGGTTACTCTTCTATTTTTTACCTTTTTTTGACGACTTGAAGTGGCATCCTCAGCTAGAAGTGCCCTGTACTCACAGTAAACCTGAAGATGACAAAATTTAGTGTAACCTTTCAGTTATTTTGGTATGAGTGGGATATGGCGCGGTAGGAAAAACACGTACTGCTTGGGATCTCCACAAAGCAATAGTACAACAACACTGGATAACAGGATTAAAACACAGACGCACATACCTCTACTGGGATATTATTGAACTTTGTGATAAAAGCGTGTTTGATCCAATCCACAAAGTACTCAGAGGACAATACAGCAAAAAGATAAGGGCAGATAACATATAGATGATCTACAAAGACAAATATCATGTTCATTTATCATCATCTTTAATAAAAGGAGCCACTTGGTGTTCTGTCAAAGGCCTTTTTCCCACCTTTACTTACCAAGATTCCAGTTGAATTCTGTTAAATTCCTCAGAGCAACAATTGATATCAAAATAATATAGTGAAATCTTTCTCTAATATCTACAACCAGAAAAAAAGAAATCAAATTGGGATCAAAGCTGTGTCTGCTTGTAACACATAGTACATAAAAATTAATAAGAGTTCTGTACATACCGCTACAAGACATTTGGAATAAGTTATTTCTCTCGAATTTCTTGAAAACGCTCCCTTTTAGTTCCACAAACTACAACAGGAGAGCAATACCGGTAAATGTTATAATTTATTTTCATTGCTCTGTGAGTATAATTTTATGACACACCACACTGCACTCAAGAATACTTCCTTCCACTTTCAGGCTTATCTCACCTGGTTGGAAACCATGATGACTAGTAATGACTTGTTATGAGAGTTTACTGCAACATTGAGACAGATGGCCTGAAATAATACTAGCACAGAATGAAGAACTGAGAGGGTTAAGGAATAAATACACGTGCATTACAACAACACACAGATGATTAAATTTGCAGAATATTGGCTTCTCTGGAAAATAATCACTTATGGCCAGAATTGCAGCTAATTAGATGCCACGCCCAATTTTGACATCCAACACAAAGTGTTTCCTTTAAATTATTGCTAAGCATTTGCTACCTGTTTCTAGCAATAGAGCGACTGTCATAAAAACTAAACATATTAAAACAAAAATGCAAAACATTTACCAGGTAATTGCCTTATCAAACAAAAACAAATGACTTCCAATTTTTATTGGCTTAGTGCAAACAACGTCATCTCTCTTTGGAACTTTCTGGAAAGTTTCACTTTGACGTCATTTGAAATACAGAAACGTGATCGGCCAATCGAAATGTTTACTGCCTGCGTTAGGAGTTTCCTTGGAGGGAATAAGGAGAAGCCTTGTTTTAATCTAGCCAAACACATTGGTTTGTGTAACAAACATTGCGAATACTTTTTCAAGGTCATATGAAAGTCGCTCTAAGGTTAGTGTTATTTTTTGGTGAGGGTAAACGCAGCCTTTTATCTTTAATCAACCTCTTTAGCTTGCACATGTATGTCTTGTTTTCCCATTTCAGACCATGTTCTCAAGGGAATTCAGATCTCCTGTTGTTTTTTCATAAGTTATTCGTGCATAAGATGACATTTGAAAAAAAACCGTTCTCTAGAGTAACATCACATGGTCCGAAATGGATAAACAAAACATACAAGTTATAAAAGAGGTCAATTGAGGAGTGGAGGTTCAGGGACACATTGTCATATTAACAATAATTGTCTGTTTTCCCTGATGGGAGTGATGTTGAAGTTGAGGAGAAGATCAAGAGGACACTTTGTGATGCTTATCAAAACTGTCATGCATCCAATTATGTACATTTCTGGACATATCTGAAAAAAATGTCTTCAACAATTTTCAAACATTCAAGAAATGGAGATCTTGAGAATACTTATTGTCAGGATCCTTCAATTAACCTTACACATGTAGCCTGGATGTTCTTCAAGGATCTCTTGCATACCTCGCCACATATTCCGCAAATTATTTTTCACTGGAAGCATTGCAAAAATCTTTATAGATCTATGGAAGATCCTCATAGGTCAATGCAAGTACATGTACATGTGTAGTTCTATACTTAAAAAGACCTTCAACTAGCATTATTAATAAAATTACTATTCTTATGATATTTTGTTGAAAAAAAAAGAAAACATAATTTTGCAATTGAGCAACTCTTCTCTCTTATTTTCTTTCCTTAAAGTTCCAGTGTGCTACCACGTTGAGTTTAATGACACGTTATGCTAGTCTAGCCTCGACATGTATTTTTACAAGAACCACTACGAGATCCTTGCAAAACGTTAAATTTTATGGATCTCTCCAAGTAATTATAGAAACTGAAGACCTTTGAATATCTTTCAAAGAGGTTCTATTTCAACATCTTAAAGGTAAAAATATTATTTTATTTTGTCATATTTTCTTTCTTATATTTCCAATGTGTTGCTATTTTTGATTTGGTAAGATGCTAGAGTTGCCTCTGCTGTTTCCCGCAAAGGAATTAATGTCTGTCCAAATAGACTTCCCAAACTATAATGCGGCAACCATAACATCACCCTGCCAGCAGAGCCTTTCTTAAGTCGAAAAGAAAAAAAGTACTCTGCAGAAATCTTGTTAAGTCTTTATTGCGTATGCTCAAGCCATTGCTTGGATACAGTTTCAAACCCAGGCCAAGTCTCAATCGCACCCCTAGTCGCCATATTGATTTTTGTACTGAAGGCTAGATTTTGACCTTTGCCGTGTCAAAAATACGATGTGCCCACCGCTAACCGGTTTGACCGGAGTGATTAGCCCAGAAACTTGGACTGCGGCAACTTAAAAGACTTGATACGATTTCTTCAGAGCCTCTCTTGCTCGCCCACTGGCGAGTTTTAGAGAGGCTCTGCTCAAAGGGTGCCATAACAGGACATATAAAATTCCAAATGAAGGCCCCTAAAATATTTGAAAAACTAAATTAAAATGCAACCCAGTGTTCCAATGATCAGATGTAATTTGTTGCAAGAGTCAAAGTTCTCATTTGAGCCACTTAAAAATGTTGTTAATTTTTCTTTTATCAGGGCTCTGGAACTGTATTCATGATACTTTGACAGTAAACACCAAACTGTATTGAATGTGTCATGACTTCTCAATCAATATTGATGTAAGCTTGGAAGAAAATAGCATTTTGGCATTGGCAACAACTTTTGAAGGATACACACATAAACCACAGCCATTACAAAATGAGGAATAATTCCAATGTGTTCTCTTCTTCGATCCTTTGGTTCAGTTGCTGTCCAAAACAGAGCATCTAAGATGTCTTGGCCAAAAGAGGAACATAACCTGTCAGCTATCTGTCACAGAGCAGAAAAGAAAAGTTGTCATGATTGCAGCTGAGGTCAATATGCCACTTTCAAAAACACCACGGACAATATTCTTTGTTTTTCCTCCAAAAGTTTACATACATGTAAGCATTGTTTTTATTTTCTCTTGGGACCATTGTTGAAACTGAAAACAAATTGATGCTTATGCAAAATTTTGGAGGGCAAACAAAGAGTATAATTATAAATTATGGTATTTTTTAAAGTGGCATATAGAAGGACAGACTGAGTGCTTTTCAATAAGTACTGACAGCTGGCAAAAAGCATGCCAGCCACTTCACTCAAAGAAGATGGCTCCTTTTTTGATGAATCGAAAAAATCAAAGATTAAAACTAATTTGGACAATGACAACATGAAGTTGTCTTTAGAAACATGATCATCAATTTTGAATTTGAAATGTGGCATTTGGGAGCATTCTTTTCAATTGAAAGTGTTATGTCCATAGACACCCCCGTAGAGAAAGAAGTTGTCACAATGGCGGATCTAGGAATAAATTATTTTAAGCGGGGTGAATTGAAAGAATCAAAGTATGTACTCTGACAAAAGTCCAGATAGTTTAGGCTGCCATTTTGACTTTTTTTATTTACTGCATTATTAAAAAAACTCACGTCAGGTAAACAGTATCTGTTCCAGCAAAAATAAAAACACAATTAGAGTCAGATAAATAGAAAAAAAGGGAGCCAAAATGGGGGGTGGCTAGCTACCCTATTCACCCCCCCCCTCCCCCTCTAGATCCACCCCTGTGTCAGGACCCTCGTTGATACTGTCAGTTACTGAACTCAAACCAGATGCCAACTTCACATTTTATTGCAACCCCTGGAAGGACAATAAAATTAATAAAAGGTGTAAAAAAAGTCCTGAGAAGTCAAGTGGCGCAAAATGGATGAGATCGAGAAAAGGGAAAAGAAGAGAAAATGAGAAAACAGAATCTGACCGATCAGAAGAGTTCAATATCTCAAAACATTAAATTGAATGTACAGGGCATAAATTATACAGTCATCTGGAATTAATTAATTCTCTATATTGTTCATTTTATGCCTTCTCCATTTTGTCTCCTTTGTTGTTAGTCTTGTTCATAAAATTTATAACAGTTACTAGAATAAAACACTGGAAATAAAAAATTATTAATAATAAAGAATAACAAAATGAGAGAAATAAAGGAAGACAAAGGGGTGCAAATAAAAGAGAAGGCAAGGCAAGGGAGGAAATAAGAAGTGAAGAAACGAGAAACCTGAAGAGGGAAAAAAAACCCAGGTGTACATGTATGGCTTTAACGCATTTTTAATGGTGCATTACCATGAACACATAAACTTACAAAGGAGGAACTTAATGTACTGTATAATGTTCAATATTTAGCTTCAGTTCACTGAAGTACTACAAATTACGTTTTTCACACTTCTGTGGTTTTATGCGACTATACATGTACACTGTTACCTCTAACATGTTGTAAATAACATAAAGTTTGATGACTGATTGTCCTCGCACAGTGTGATACAACACAGAAACATCCACATAAGTTAAAAGCAGCCAACAAATAATGATTATAGACCCTGAAAATGACCACAAAAAGAACAATGAGGGTATTACTTTGGGGGTATGTTTTTTATACTTCATGGTGAATCCATGCAGTCTTAAATTTAGTTCTCAAAGTGACCAAAAATAATCATTATTGTAAGGACAATGCATTCATCATCAACCTACCTTTTAAAAGGTCACATATCTGTGCAGGCTGTAACATTTGTGAACTAGAAAAGAATTCATAGGAATGATGGTTACAATGCAACTAAATTCCAATAAAATTTATTTAATAAATGTGTATATTGCACTGTCTTATGGTTCAGTGGTGTAGTACAACAAGATTCAGGTAACACATGTAAAAGAGGCATGGATATTAAAAATAAAATCTCCCCCTGTTTTTCTTCCACTGAACTACATGTACACTTCTCGCTCAAGTACAGAACCTTAAAATGATGGCACCAACAAGTCAGATGAGTATCGGACTACACGTACAGTACCGTGCAGAAGACTATGGGTGCCACTCCAACTGGACCAGAGCAGGGCTCTTTAAATAACAAGTGCTGTTTGAGCAGGAATGGCGCAGTGGTGAGAGCACTCACCTCCCACCATTGTAGCCTGGGTTTGATTCCGGGGCTCAGCCGATTGAGTTTGTTGGTTCTCTACATGTATGTACTTTGCTCCAAGACCTTTTTCTCTGGGTACTCTCAGGTTTTCCCCTAATTCTCAATGGGGGCATAAATATAAATTCCAGGGAGGTTCAGGTGTCAACCATTTAACCCATTGACTCCTAGGAGTGAAACTTAATACACCTTTTGCTGTTCATTTACGTAAAATATACATTCATTTACGTCAACAGTTGAAACTATGTGGCAATTATACGTTCATTAGCACTTCCATGAACTTCAAGTTCATGGAAGTGCTATTGAACATATATTTGCCATATAGTTTCAACTGTCGACGTAAATACTAGGCGTAAATGAACAGCAAAAGGTGTAGATTTTACTCTGTCTAACGCCAGACAATTTTACTCCTCAATGGGGGCGGTCCAGGACAGTTCAGGTGTCAATGAGATAATTATACAAAGTTCATTATTAGACTTTCAAGTCTTCTTGGATAAGGACTATAAACATTAGAGCCCTCTCACCACTCTTGTTTATAGAATCCTATGGAAGTACATTAATTAACCCTTTCGCCCTCGTGGGGTTCCCCATTGACAAGTAAGATTGTCTGGCGTTAGACAGAGTAAAATCTATAAGTGTCACTCTTGGGAGTGAAAGGGTTAATGGGGACATAGTTTTTGAGTGAATCTAGCTGTTGTTAACCCTTTCACCCCTGTGGGGTTCCCCATTGACGAATAAAATCGTCTGGCGTTAGACAGAGTAAAATCTATAAGTGTCACTCTTGGGAGTGAAAGGGTTAAAGAACCCAGACACTGTTGGAAAGAGCATTTTGGAGTATGGAGTTCCTGGTGATTATGATCTTGCTCAGTACCAAAAGGTGTACCGTTAATTCTGTATTTGCTCTGCTGTCTAAGTGTACAATTTGTACAATGTCATGTATCCTAAATTCTACTCCTGTACACAGTTACAAAAACTCTAATCATAAAATAACTACAAGGCTGACACGTACTATAAATCCTGTTTGTGAATATTTATTGCAATAAAATGTCCTAACAGTCCTTAATTATAATGAAATTACTGTCTAGGCAGAAATCTTGGAATAAAGCGGTAGGAAAATCTAAACTTTCCCCCAATCATTATAAAGATTATACAGCTGACTGTAAGCATTTTGAAACACCATTAAATTATTATTTTCTCTGCTTTCAGTAATTTATATTACAAAGATAAAAAGATAAGACAGAAAGACACTACTTTAGATGGATTAATGACCGGTATTGAAGTTTACCTCGATGACATGTAGATAAAATCATGGAGAGGCCATACTTACATTCTACAGAAAAGCAATCCAGTAATAATCTTGTACAAAGCAACAATTAGTCGCAAAGGAAGTATTGTAAACATAAACAAAAAACAATCCAGACACAGCATGAAACCAAAGACCATTAGCTGAAATGAAAAAAAGAAAAATAAATTATCTCTAGAAATTTATTGACGAAATGAGATGCAAGTTGATCTTGATGAACATCATTAGACTTTGCAACCAGACATTGCAATCCAACATACTTTGTTGCTATTCTGGTTTAATTAAGGAAATTTGAAGGTGGCTTAGAAAGTTACAATTCAAAGACCCTACCTTTTTTCTCAACATCAGATATATTGTTCCCAGAAACACACACTGTAGTCAGTGGTGGTAGAAGTATTGGTAGTGATAGCAGTGGTGGTAGTAGTAGTGGTAGTAGTAGTGGTAGCAGTGGTGGTAATAGTAGGAGTATTGAGAAGTAAATTAAACAGGGCTAACTGCAATTGCACGCCAAAATAATATTGACAGAAAAAAGATTTATATCTAGAGAAGAAAAATTAACTCTCTTAATCCTACTGTGCATGCATTCCTTGCTCCATGACTTTGTAATGGGTCATCACATGGGATTAAAACCATTAAATTTACTTTTAATTTCCAAACTTGGATGCAATTTTATTTTGACAAAACAGCCAAATTGTACAAAAACCTCACAGTGGTTCAAGTCAGATGATTAAAAACGTATATTAAAACAACTTTAGAACCTTTTCAAACTCCCGTGGAATTTTCATGAAAGTGTACACCTTTTCGCGCTTTTCTGTGTATTTGTCTTCTTCAAGTTCCATGTACTTTCCACGGGAAATTTCTGCCATGATATAATTCAAAAATGACAGCTCTGAAATGAAATGAAGGGTCCTTTTAAGTGAGTATGTCAAACAGTAAGCCCTACAACACACAAAAAAACAATCATTCAACAGAAACTGTTACTGTACAAGGCCTTAAAGCGATTTTCATAATTCTGCAGAATTTCATCTTCAAGTGCTAACTTCAGCTTCCATTGATCAAACAACTGATACAAAGCCGAGAGTTGACCCAAAAATAAATTATTGAACAGATGTTTCACATAATCTACCAATCCGCATCTTTGGTTCCCACGGTACATTCGCACATTCAAACTTGACACCTATAGAAAGCGAAAAAATCTGTACGAATCTTTTTTACTGAAGAACGCCAAAAAGATATCATAATGGTAGTTGAGCTGTGAACTAAACAAAAACTCCAATTCACTTTCCAGGGCAGAGTCAATCTCCCCGGCAATGTTAAGTAATTTGATTGATCGAAGCCAAAACGCAGGTTGGTGCTTAGGGCTTAATCGAAGGTGAAATTCTGGAGAATTGCAAAAATTACAGTAATGCTGGTTTCAATGAGGATGCAAGCACAGGGATGGCTTTCTGTGGAGCAGGGAAGGGGCAGTGGTGAGAGCATGTGGGTTGAGTTTGTTGGTTCTCTACTCTGCTCCAAAAGGTTTCCTCTGGGTACTACTATTCTCCTCTCTCCTCTAAAAAAACAGAGTTGATATGCATTGACTTTATTTAATTTCTGTACAGTAACTCCAATTACAATGTAGTGCCCTAGAACTAAATATATAGTAAACATAGTTGTCAGGGATTCATATTCACAGTCGTCCGGTCATCCCAGATGACTAACAACCCGTCCAGATGAGTGAAGTTTTAATGTCTTTTCATGAATGCCATCCAAAGTTATGATACTTTTATTGTGATCACTTTTCGTTTAATGGAAACTTACAGAAAATAAGGAATACCGGTAATCATGCAGCTTTCCTCAGTGCTCAATGAAATCTCAAGTTTGGGCGCCATCTTTGACCACGCAGTGCTTTCCATGAAATGATTGCTGGCTCAATTTTCATGTATCTCACTGCTGACATAGTTGTTAGTTAGCTGTTTAGCAAAGGGTGACTCATGGTCTCAGCTGATAATGTGGCATTAGTTACAAGGTGTTTCACCACCTCTGCATGGCAAAAAGGAAAACAAGTGGAGCAGAACCTGCTGCTTACGAACAGGAAAAACACAAAATCTTGGTAGAATATAAAAGGAAGACATTGGCCAGGAGCATCAAAACTTTGAGTCTTTGAATCGTAACTAGTCTGAAGTGTCAGCCGTCTCCTCGTCTCCCCTGGCTGACACTTCAGACTAAATCGTAACTTTGTAAGCTATGTTCAAGTATGTTGTGCCATGGCAGATATGGACCACTGTAAATCGGGTTCCCACCTAATTTCTGGTGAGATTGTAAAATAAAATGCAAATGCTAAAGTTACAAGTAATTTTAACAACCATTTTCTATACTTCCGCATTTTTGCTTGGGCAATCCAAAATTTGACCAGGCATGTGTATCATGAGATGCACTTGTCCAGCTGACGACTGATAAAAAATCAATATGGATCCCTGAATTACTATAATCGGACGCACCACGAATTTAAGTGTAATGAAATTATTAAATATTTCCGTTCACCATATATGGTAATAGCTTCCTACAAATTGCTACAGATTCCTACGGATTCCTGCAATTCAGCCACTCAGTTGAGAGTGAGAGTGGAGAGTTTGTGAAGCGCCTGATACTTGTCCTTCTGCTGTTGACAATAGTTAGAACCAGGCTTAATTAATGGTAGCTTTGGCTAATAAACTGCAAAAAGCAACCTGTAAATGAACATTCAACAAAAACAAATCTACATTATTTAATTTTCTTATTATTGTAGGATTCCTGCAGCCCTGTGTGGATTCATGAAAATTCCTACAAGCGCGTGGATTCCTGCAAATTCCTACAAGCACCATAATCGTTCATTTTTATTATTATTATTATTATTATTATTATTATTACTATTACTATTATTATTATTATTATTATTAATGTTACAGCACAAGCATTAAGTTGTTGCTAATTAGTTCCTATAATCGTAACAAAAAGACTATGAATGACCACAATGCAGAGTTATACATCTAACATGTTAAGAAGTAAAATGAAGTGCCTTTTTATTTTTAGAACGCAATATTGTGGGGGCCATCTATTTTAAAGAAACCCAGCTGGAAGGATGCCAAGAGTTGGCTATAGACCTATTCACAGTTTCTGATGCCCTTTTGGTTGGGGGGCAAACACGGCTTAAATTATAGTGAATGTATGGGATTTTGGCCGAATTCAAACCTCTGCAACTCTACTGCAAAAAGGCAGATTTCAAAAATTTTAAAATCGTTTTAGTCATTTCATTAATATCATTCACTCAATGGAAAATTAGATGATTGTACAAGGCACAATGTCTGAAAATTAGATATTAGAAATCTTCCCATGTCGCTTCAAATTTAGGTGGAATTTGCATAATTTTCTTTACAATGGTTTATAGGACATTTACAAAAGTTTACGATCGTTATAGCTTGATTCTGATCATTGTACTTCACAAAAATAATCTCAATAGAAGTGCTGTTTTAGAGGTATTCTCGCTATCCACAATCGTCAGACCTTAAAGGATTGATAATGGTTCAAAGTCTGCAAGATTCCCATACATTCACTGTAATTTAAGCCGTGTTTACCTCCCAGCCAATATGGCATCAGAACCATGAAAAGGTCCATTGACAAAAGGAACTGGTGGAACTGAATATGTGATCAAAGTGGAATTAGAAAAAAAGAGAGCATTTGCATGGATGTCCAGAGCTCTCACCACTATCTTGCCCCCTGCGATTGTTGTGATTGAGTGTGGGTTATGAAAACCACAACAGCATCAGATTTTCTTGATAGAAAAGACTTACTCTTCACACCAGTATCACCATACAGTCTTTGCTCTGAAGCTTCTTCTTTTATGACAGGACCTTCATCATCTTTCTTGTAAGACTTTTCCTCACGATCCACTGAGTTCATCTCTAAGAGATGATCACTGGTTTGAAGAAATACAGTCTCATCACCTTGAGAAATAGACTTTTCCCCGTTGGAATGCCTACATCTGAATTCCATCCCAGGTGATTTGTCGACATGTGTATTAAACGTCTTTGGAAGACGATCATTTTTAAAATTTCCACTGGGAGTAGAATCGAAATCGGTAAAATCCATTCTTCCTACAATTTCATTTACTTCACATTCCTTCTCTCTTGTAAAATTATGTTTGTCCTCTACAGGCTCAATCTGACCATCCTTGTCCAAATCATCTGTGTTATCCAGTTTCTTCAATTCATTTTCAAGACCCAATTTTAATTTTTTCATCGATCTTTCCTTGCTTTCCTCGTGC
>NC_090874.1:7920003-7925003 GCF_036669935.1 Montipora foliosa
TTTAATAGTTAGAAAAGTAGAGACTCTTAATGTACACTTTTGGTCTCTTTCTTTCCATGGTTGTATGGACACCTCGAAGGTGAAAGGTAATGAAGAGGACAATTTAAAATAGATAGTACAGAAATAAGAAATCCAGGTGGAAGAAGGCAACCAAAAACTAGCCGCTTTAAAGGACCCTGTCGGAGATGAATTCGAGACTATGGGAGTCGTCTCTAATAGCGATGTTTCTCGTGACGTCACGCATTGTTATTAATATGCCAACCAGAACCTAATTGGCTGGTGAAACAATCACTTCTTTTGTTCCGTGGTTGGCAAATTTGAAAGAAATGTGACGTCAATGTTTGAAAACAAGAAATATCGCTATACGCGCCATTGACGAAGGCATTCTTTCCTGCGTGTTTTCCCCTCGCGCCCACGCGTCTAGGAGACGACTGGGGACGAGCCAGCTTCCGTATAGTAATTTATGCAGTACACTGGATAAAATTTTCGGCTTCCCTGATTCCTTAAAGAGGCTTAAGTGGATCGGAAATGATCTATTGACGGCCTTGATGATAAGGGTGCAATTAAAAGACCAAAAATAGATTAGTAGTTTCGTTTAATGCAAATTGGTATAAGTCAGCGCGAGTAAATTTTTCAGATCAACAATTTTGTAGTCTGAAAAATTACAAGTGCTTATTCATACCAAAATACATGAGACTGTGATTACTCATTCATAATACATGCAAACAAATTTCTAGTTTCTAAAGAAACAGTGGTGCTTCGTCGGCGGGAAAAAGAAACAGGAAAATTGGGTTTTATGAGACATGTTGATAAAGGTCGAATTACCACCGTGAAGGATTTGGAATGGCGACGTTTCGAGAGTTAACCCTTTATCAGAGCGAATGAAGGAATTGTGGGTGTTGTTGGTTTTTATGCGGGTATGGGGGAGCTTGCCATTGGTGGATTTGTGAATAAATTAATGGAATGAGAGGCGTTCACTGATTCCGTGAGGATAGAGTGTACCTAGTTGAAAGTTGAATTTTTGTTCCAGATTCTTGCGGCTTTGTGTGTTCTCGTCGTGTAAGGATAGGTCGCAAATTGTCATGTTGTGGTGGGAATGATTAGGAAGATTAAAATGGCGCGCAACTGGTTTTGATGCATCTGTGTTCGCGAAAGCGGTCCGCCAATCTTCTCCCTGTTTCGCCTGTGTAGGTGTCCTTACATAGTGTGCAGGTTATACAATAGATGACATTTGCGGAGATGCATGTAAAGTGGTCAATGATTTTAACAGATCAATTCGGTCCTGAGACACTCTATCCTCGCGAAATCAATGAATGCCTCTCATTCCATTAATGTAGTCACAAATTCATGTTGCCATATTTGCACCAATGGAAAAGCTCCTCCACCGCCCTGACCCGCATAAAAACTAATAACACCCACAATTCCTCCGTTCACTTTGACGAAGGGCTAACGCTCGAAACGTCAGCTTTCCAAATCGTTCACGGTGGTAATTTTACCTTTATCAACACGTTTGATAAATCCATATTTTCTCATGATAATACATGTACTTGAAAACAATGAGGACAGAAAATCAAAACAAGGGAAACTTTGACAGCGTGCGCCTATGAAGTTCATGGGTTGAAACAGATTACGTTTGTCAAATTCAACCTTTTACAAGAATCTCGTTCAAACGTCATTTAACTGTACACTTAATGACGTGCATTTGAAACATGGGAGCTGTTCTCTTTTTGGCCATTGAGAACGAAGTAATTTTTCATGTATATTATCACAAATTAAATATAAAGAAGAAATGTAAAGTCTTAAGCCTCATTTACACTAGCACGTTTTCCTTGACAAGTTTTTCCTTGACAATTGTCCTTGTTCAAAAACTAGTATGCTAGCCATTTACACTGCCAAGGAAACATGTCAAAGAAAACTTGCTAGCGAAAACGAGGCTTTACCCCAATCTGAACATCTTTGTCGTCGCCTTCTGTGGCCGGAATCCAATAAAATTGCACATTAGTAAATCCGTTTTCTTCTGTGGCTCGTATCAAATTGTAGTTTGATGTCGGGTCGTTTCGTGGCACTGTAAATCCCGTGCTTCGGTATCCCTGTGCGTAAAAGACAGCGATTTGTAGTCAAGACTATCGAAATTTAATTGATTTGTTAGCATGGTTTCTAAATAGGGAGTTCAAAAGAGACAGTCGGCTATGTCAGAGACAATCATGGTTGCTGTCACATTTGATAGGTGTAACACTAGTGTTGACACTACTCTAGTGTCAACGCTCTGGTGTTTTGAATCCCTGTAGGAACAATGAACAATACAACTTGATTTGACAGTAGTGTTAATTTCCCTATTGCCACCGTAACCAATGCCATGAAACAATATTATTATTATTGGCTAAAGACGAAAATTAATCGTTCTACACGTGCGGCACGCAGATTTGTACAATTCTCTTTCTTATTGACTGAAGCAACATCGCGGTGAACATTTGTTGTAAAATTTATTGCTTGCCTGCCTGTCCTAGGATTTTCGAACATCTAAAAAGTGGTATAATTGCCCATTTTAACGGATTTTTACCTCAAAAAGGTCACCTAGAATTTTCGGGAGCCTTTTTTCAGGCTAAAATTTTCGAAAAAGTAAGTTTTGATCCCTAAAATTTTCGGACCACTAGACTTTCAGCTAGGAAATCCGAACAGATGAAAAATTTTTAGGGGATAAAAATATGCCTATATCTACGATTTAAATACGTTAAACAATGCTATGTTTAAGTGGTTTTGAACTATATTCCCGTTGGGTGCCCCTGACAAACCAGAAAACATTGTTGGGGAAACTGTTTCCCGAAATGTTTCCTCGACGCGCAAACGAGGAAACATTTGCTGAGGAAGCAACATGTTTCTGAGAAACAGTTTTGCTTCCCAGGAAGCAAATTTTGCTTCCTCGACAACTGTTTCCTGGGGCCGTAAACGGGAAATGTTTGTTTCCGCAACAATGTTTCCGCAACATTGCTTCCTCATTCGTGGGCGCCTTAAGGTCGTGACGACAATGCATGCATTCAATAGAAAATCTCCTCATTCTCTCTTTTCGCTTCAAATCCGTCTGTACCAACCCTGTTATAGGATAACTTCTATTTTGAAGAGACGTTTTCGTTGCGGTAGCCGTCGTCGTTTCTTAAATACTTTCCTAATGTCGTTGACAGGGGCAACGTTAGACTTGCCACAAGTCGACCTCTCAATAATCCCAGGAGAAAGTGTTTTGGCGAGCGTATCGTGACTTTTCGTACGCGAAGTGGATTTGCGAGTGGATTCCGCGCGCATCTACTTTCGAAAGTCTAGGGCAACATAGACGTCACAGTAAATACTTTTGCGACTAACGAAAGGAACGTGCTGCAAAAAACATTAAAATCGCCTTTAAAAGAGTTTTTCATGCGCAGGGGCAACCAATAAATCATTTACGCATCAAAACGTGGAATGCACGTGTCTAGCCTCCAAAAGCTATGGCTTTGGCTCTTTAAATGCAAGGACTCTGCTCCGAGACTTTTCTCTTCTTGTAGGTACTCCGGTTTTCCCCGTCTCCTCAAAAACCAACCAACGATTTGATATGGATTGATATCATTTCCTTGAGGTGTCCGATCAATACAGTTGTCACGAAAATAAAGTTCATTATTATTATTATTATTATTATTTAAAGTACGCGTTTGGAGGTTTTTTCGCTGTCGCCTTTTTGATAAAGTTTCAATCAGCCAGCTCCGTAAGCTTCACAGGTTGCTGGAAAAGTTCTGAGTTCTATCCAGAAGATCGAGGTCGTCTCAATCGCCCGCGTCGTCAGCGATCGTCTCTGGGTTGTGTTTGCATAAAATCGTCCCGATCGCCTCTTAACATTATTTGAAACGATTGGGGCGATCAGGATGATCATATGGAAAGCAGGCTTAAGAGCCAGCTACCATATAACTGGGTTGGAACAAACGATGCAAAAATAAAGGTAGAAAAATGAAAAGTTCATTGTTGTATAATTACGTCGTCGTCAAAACCCGAAATTTAGTTTCACGTTGTTGTTTGTGGAGTCCGGAAAGAAATGCACTTAAATGCTTGCCGCACGTGCAGCACGAAAATTTTACTTTCTTTTAACCAAATAATATTCTTGCTTTGTGGTGTTGCCGCTGCACGCGCCGAAGTGATCTTCACTTCTCATTCATGAAATTCCCTAATTTTTTTTAACACTCCTTTTTGAGTCGAATCAAGTCAAAGGAGTTCGGATCGACAGTCAAACAACTTGCGCAAAAAAAAAGAGAGAAAGAAATAAGCGATAAACTGTCACTCTAATCGCTTACTTACATTAAGGTATCCTGCATTTGATGCCACACCACCAAGAGCTATATCGTAGTTCAGCATTCGTCTTCCGTCAGCGGTTGTGGTGAAACCAACCGCGCACCAGCCTGTTGTTTTACAAGTCATGTTGAAGATCAACCTCTCATTGTTGTACGCCCATTGAAGCTTGAAATTATCACCACCAGAGTCAATGCTGGCGAAATTGAGTGCATCGACTCGAAGAAATGCACAAGAAAGCAAGATTCGCGACAGGAGAGCGAAGACATTTGTGGAGGGCTCCATTTGTTTTCCAACTGCGGCACTCTCGTCCGGCAGAGCCTTCCGTCTCTTTTGTTCAGTTGCCAACACTATACATCAATACTAGATACTTTCTATAGTCTTATAGGATTAATCGTAACTTAACGTTACTTCACAGGCCCGTAACCAGTATGGGAGGGGGGGGGGGGGGGGGTGGGGGGGTCCACGGGAAACAAATTTTGCTTCCTCGACAACTGTTTCCGCAACATTGCTTCCTCGTTCGTGGGCGCCTTAAGGTCGTGACGACAATGCATGCAATCAATAGAAAACTTTCATTCTCTCTTTTCGCTTCAAATCCGTCTGTACCAACCCTGGTATAGGATAACTTATTTTTTGAAGAGACGTTTTCGTTGCGGTAGCCGTCGTCGTTTCTTAAATACTTTCCTAATGTCGTT